>NW_019154200.1:769253-780970 GCF_002288905.1 Enhydra lutris kenyoni
TCACAGGTGGCTGGTGCAGGGAGGAGAGATGTCTGTTTCCCAGGACCAGGTCGAGATTTTAGAAGACATCTTCTATTCTTAACAGGTTGAAAGAATTAGTTTCGTTTTTAAAAATTCAACAAAGTCACACTTTTCATCATCTCTGCCATGATCTGCAAACATTGAATGAACAAGGTTTGACCAGGGGAAGGAAGAACATGCTTTGCAGTGGGGTTTGGGGCACTGTTTACTCACCACTGCCCCCATGTGGCCACTCTCCAGATAGCACGTGGCTGAATGGGTTCTGATTTACAGGATTCAAGGGAGAATTGTAAGACTGAAGAAGGTTGGTCCCTGAAGTCCTTAGCTCCTAAAAACCATCCTCTAATTTACGAGCAGTATTCTACATCGAGTATCTTTAACTAGATATGAGGGTTAGGGTCAGGGTCAAGTTACATACATTGACTTGTCCCTAGGGACAGCTTTTTGTATGCCAATCTTACCTGCCTAAGGTGTTTTTAAAAAATACAACAGGAGAGGATATAGTCACCAAAGCACTGAGCACCTGACCTGTCCCTGAAAATAGGTTGCTAAACATAATTATTGTTTCGTCTTAGCTGAGGACCAGGAACTGGTCCTATAGGTCCTTGGCAGGTAGCATCTGTGGCCAGCTGGACACCTCACCCCGACAGCCACATGCAGCTCAGCCCATCCTCTGCTCTGCTCAAGGGCAGTAAACAGACAGGCCAGGTGCAGGTGGGACTCCCTCCTGTCAGGCATGGCTTGCTTCGGACATGTAGAGAGGCGGGCCAGCTCCCATGCACATGACGTGTTCCTTTGGTTCCTTGCTGTCAGCCTCCCCTTTCTCTCACTGAACCTTTCTGTCCTGAACCTTTAGCTCCTGGGAGAACTTGGGTTTGCAGATTTGTGTTGACATTTCCAAGTGTAGATCTGTGTTCCTTTGTTCCCTGTCCTGGGGTCAGAAAGGAGGGTGGGAAAAGTCATCCTGCTCTGAAAGCAGCCAAAAGAAAGATCAAGTGTGCTCCATCCCCGGCACCTCAGGTTTGAAAGCAATGGCCCACTATGTGCTTGGTGTTCTACACAATCAGCCGCAGGGACTCACGGATGCATGCGACATGACATCGCACTGAAAGAAATCTCATTACCGAAATTTTGCCTTGCAGAAGACAGTTTAGGGACACTGCCCCTCGCCCGCACTATCATTTCTGGTCTGGCCAATGCCTGGTCACACTGACACATGTGGCCACCCAATGGCACAGCTGTGACATCCTCCTGGAGCATCCCTAGTCCCCCTATCCCCCGGTCTGGTCGACCATGCACACCCCCAGTCCTCCCGGGCATCCCAAATAGTGACACAGCTGTGATCACCCTCCTGGAGCATTCCCTGTCCCCGTACCCCCAGGTCTGTCCAACCCTGCATGTCCCCAGTCCTCCTGAGTGTCTCCTGTTATGGTATTTGTCACACAAGGCTGTCATTTGTTGTCTCTCAGGCTGATCTTTCTGCTTGGAGTAGATCTCTCTCACAGATCCCTGGTTGGATGACAGGTGGATGAATGGTTTTGAGATCTTTTGTCCTGAAATAGCAGGCACCCTTCAAAACCCTGATGGGCAGGCGGAGTCTCTGTCCCTCTGTGTGCCCCCAGCCTTGGTCCAGGAACATAGTGTCCAGGACAAGGGGTTTGGGAGTCCTCCCAGATGACATTTGTTCTACGAAGGTGGCTTCCTTCTGAGATCACTATGCAACCACATTGCGTGACGTTCCTGTGGGTCAGAAAGCATGCTGCTGTATTGTACCCTCCTTGTACACTGTGGTTACCAAAGAAGAAACACATGCTCACCTTCACAAGTTCACACTGACTCCTCCATTTCTGAGCATCACTACCATGCAAATGACAGTGAATTCCCATTGGGTGGCAGACCTGTAGACATGCCGTTCAAAGTGTCCATAGAGGAGGATGGAGATGGTGTTCTGGCAGAAAGGATGGAAGTCCTTGCCTCTGGGGGTGAGGAAATTAGATTTGACCCAGGAGGCGCTACGTTCTACTCAAAGAAGGGACATGATCCTAGGATCTTTGAGACCAGGGATTGGCACAGACTTTTCTGTAATGTCTTCTGTAAAGATTTTCTGTTAGGTGTGGCAGTCCACGTGGTATCTCTGACAATGACTCCACTCTTGCACTGTGGCTTGAAATCAGCCACAGACCGTCTATACCCACTGTTCCAGACACACTTGACTGCGAGAATACCGGGGGAGGTCCCATTTGGCCAAAGGGTGGTTGTTTCCCACACCCCAGATCAGCAACATGATGGATGATGGGGGAGAGGGCTCTTCTTTTCCAGTGGAAGAGTGGGAAGACACTGGGATCTATCCTGGCTGACACCAGCCCCACCACTTGAAAGGAAAAAAGATGATAGTGAGATTGGCCAACAATGAAGGCCTCAGGAATTCCCTCCCCCACCCACCCACCCCCGTATTTCCCTGCAGGCCTCGAGCTTCCCACAACACATTTGTCTGTGGTTCAAATCCATGTAGGTATTGTCTGTCTGAGTCAGTCCCCTTTACCCAGTGGGTATATCTTGTGGGTTCTATACCACACAGGTGGTCATCTTGTTCAGGCCAAGACCATGAGCACATTTAGGGTTCTCCTGAGTTAGCCCAGGATCTAGCAAGTGTGGGCTTCAGGACAAGTCTGATTGAGCCCTCAGCAATGTTATGGGGCACCTGGCTTCCTGGGCCCTCTGTGGCCCCGGCACGGGCCTGGCCGAGGCCACATGTGCAGTCACGATGGAGAAGCCTAGCTTTTTCCATCTTCCTCTACCCTCTGTCAGCATGTGCATTTCCCACCAACTGTGTCTTTGCAGACAAACTCTGAGAGGGCCTATGGCTTGGGACACCATTGACATCCCAGAGTCTTGTTATAACCGGTGGCCCTGACATGACCTTGGTTCCCAGAATATGCCCTGTGAAGAGTCCCAGGAGAGCCTGGGAGTCCAGGAAAGGTCAATGGGTAATTGCGGTTGTAGCTAAAGCCACTCTGGGGGATCATGCTGGAGGCCGCCTCCCATCACAGTCTGGCTCTTTCGCTGATTGCCAATAGGATGTAGGAGAATCCCTTCATCAGAGCTTGAGGCTCATCCTTTCTAAAATGAGGAAATGTTTTTAGATGAATTCATTCATTCAAGACTATGGAATGAATTCTTAGGAAGTTCTGGACAGTCTCCAAGAAGGTTTCTATCTCAGGACTTCTGACTCCCACCGTCCCCGCTTCTATGGAGTTCCCCCACTGGACACAATGTCTGTCCCATGGAGTTTCCCCAGGACAACACTGGGCTAGCCAGTGTCTTCAGGCTGTGCCCCCATGCCATCTGTTGTGGCAGAGGGGCCATGAGCAATTCTGAACCCAAAGCAAGGTTTTGGCTGTGCTGCCTTACTTGCACACAAATAGCAGTGCCTGGTTCAGGCCTTCACTGCCACAGCTGAGCCGGCTCAGTGAGGACCTTGCCCAGTACACTAGCCTCATGACACTGTGAGGGCACTCGGGGTTCACAGTGAAGTCACGCAATGTTTAACAAGGGATTCTACATCAGGGTAGATGACGCAAGGTATCATTTCCCAGCAAACATGACAAAAGACATTTAAATGACAGAATGGTAAGTAGTTCAACATACTCTCTGTGATGACAGTGATGGGAAAAGTGAATGATGGGGTCAGAGAGGGGAATGGGAGTTCCAAGAAGCAGGCTGGAGTTGTCAAGGCGTAGCGGGTGTCTCGTGGAGGAAGGGACCAGGAGGCTTGTCACAGGTTCCACCAGGGTAGCATCAGGGTGTGTGCTAGACCTGATCCAAGACCTCCCAGGGGCCCTGGGGGTATTCTAGCTCCAGAGGATCTACAGAAATGCAAATTGGCTTGAGTTCTTGTAATTTGGGAGTGGAGTATTTTGGATTTTCCACATAAAGTATCATGTCATCTGGGAAGAGAGTTTGAGTTCTTTGCCAATTTGAATGCCTCTTATTTCTTTTTGTAGTCTGATTTCTGAGCCTAGGACTTCTAGTACTATGTTGAAAATTAGTGGTGAGAGTGTTCGCTCCTGTTGTGTTTCTGCTGTTAAGGGAAAAGCCCTCAGCTTTTCCCCATTGAGAATGGTATTCGCCGTTGGCTTTTCATAGATGGTTTTTATGAAATTGAGGAATGTCTCCTCTATCCCTACTCCCCAAAGAGTTTTAATGAGAAAAGGGTGCTGTATTTTGTCAAATGCTTTTTCTGCATCCATTGAGAGGATCCTATGGTTCTTGTCTTTTATTTTATTAATGTGCTCTATCATGTTGATTGATTTGCCAATGTTGAACTACACACTTGCATCCCAGGAATAAATTTCAGCTGGTCGTGATGGATAATCCTTTTCATGTACTGATGGGTCCTATTGGCTAGGATCTTGTCGAGTATTTTGGCACCCATGTTCATCAGTGATACTGCTCTGTAATTCTCCTTTTTGATGGGGTCTTTTCCTGGTTATGGGATCAAGGTAATGCTGACCCCATAGAACGAGTTTGGAAATTTTCCTTCTGTTTCTATTTTTTGAAACAGCTTCACAAGAATAGGTATTATTTCTTTGAATGACAGCCTTGCTGGATATTGTATCCTTGGATGCATGTTCTTCTCATTTAGTATCCTGAATATGTCTTGCCAGCCCTTTCTGGCTTTCCAGGTCTCTGTGGACAGGTCTGACATTATTCTGATACTCCTCCCTCCATCCATAAGAAATCTCTTCCCCTGGGCTGCTTTCCGGATTGGTTTCTTGGTTCTAAGGTTTGCAAGTTTTCCATTTTTAATTCTAATAGTGTATTTATAGATGATTTTATATTTTCTATGTACACCCTCATATGACTTGTGAATGGTCACAATTATCCCCTGAATTCTTATTCTTTTTGTTTCTCTTGTCTTCTAACACTTGGTAGATTTTCCAATGTGATGTTGACTAGAATAGCATTTGAAGATTTGAACATACCTTTCTCAATATCTGATAGAAAAAGCAGATGAAACATTGGTAACAAATGTGACCTAATTGATATATATGGAACATTACACGTTAAGTACAGAATACATTATTTTCAAGTGGTCCTAGAATATTTACCCAAGTAGATGAAATGTTGGGCCATGAAGCAAGTGTACACATTTTAAAGCCTGAAATTAACTAGATTATATTCTTAGACCACAGGAGAATTGAATCATAGTCATAATGAAAAGAAAATTGGGAAGTCCCTCAATGTTTAAAAATTAAATGTGACTTTGCTACATATCCTAAGGGCCAGAGAGGGAATCACAACGGAAATTTTCAATCCTTCCTACATCAGAGCTTGCAGACAGTGGCGTTCTATCTGTGAAGAGCAGTGTAATTAGCTAGACCCGGTTGAGCCTTAAGTCAGAGTTCTGCCTGCCCCAGCCACACCTGGCAGCCTTGGCCTATGGTCCCCCCACAGCTGCCCTTTTCAGTAGCCCTGAGCTAATGGGAACAACATGGCTGCATGGAAATGGGAAGCTCCCCACTCCTAGTGATGACGGTGCTAGTGTATTGTCCTCACCAGTCCAACAGCATGTTCTCTAAGTGAAATATGACACAATAACAGGTTCTTGACCTTCCCTAAGGCTTGAAAATCATCTTGTGAGTCATCTCTTAGAAGCATGGATTCAGGGCACCTGGGTGGCTCAGTGGGTTAAAGCCTCTGCCTTCGGCTCGGGTCGTGGTCTCAGAGTCCTGGGATCGAGCCCCGCGTCGGGCTCTCTGCTCAGCGGGGAGCCTGCTTCCTCCTCCCTCTCTCTCTGCCTGCCTCTCTGACTACTTGTGATCTCTGCCTGTCGGGTAAATAGATAGAATCTTTGAAAAAAAAAAAAAAAAAGAAGCATGGATTCAACATGTGTTCTTTCTTCTGGAAAAGAAATAGACCCCAATTGTAATCATGGCTTCCTGAGCACCTGCTCTTAAGAGCCATCACACTGGCTCTTTCTGGAATTCTCCCTCTTAAACTTCCAAACTATGGTGTAGATATTATTAGTCACATTTTCTAGATGGCTAGACAGGGGCTCAGAGATGATTTGAGTCACAGAGGATTTGAGTGTCAGAAACCTAAGTGGGATCCCCAAACTGACTCCAAATCCCTTGTTATTCCATACATGGTACTATTTCCCTCTTGTCTCTGGTCTTCTGGATCTGGAGACATCTCAAGTCTCAGGATTTTCTTGTTGTGTGGTCAACTGGAATGAATTCAGCTGGCCTTTTTACCTCTCCCCACCATGATCATTAAGCGTGGAGGACCTCTGAGTAAGGTACGCAAAGATCCCTAGGAATAGAGACGTTATAATATTTTTCTGATATTAAAGTTACCAAAAGAACTATTTTTAAAAAAAAATGATTCATGTTCTGGTATGTTCAGAGGGTGCTGCAAGATAGGTCTGAAATATTATTTAAAAACACTCAGCTTAGCCTCTTCTACAAAGCGAGACAATGCTTATAAACTTCACTAAACTATTCCCTTACCCACAATTGCTTACTTCCCAACCATTGTAGTGTTTATATGGTATGACTATGACTTACATAGTCGAAATCTTCAGGGAAAGAACTAAGACAGTGTATCCAAGCTTTAAGGGGACTTCATGTTTTGATTAGTGTTGTGACAATGAGCTACTCTGTTTTATTCTGTAGTCCAAGCCAATGGTGCCAGACATCTCTAAGTTGTTGGGAGGTTCTAAAATTCTGACTTTAAATTATTTGTGTGCTTCAGAGATTTGGGCAGGAGAAAGGGAGGAGCCCAGCTTCTGTGAACACCTCTATTACCTGTGTTGACCATGGAACAGGTAGCCTTCTGTAGGCATCATTTTGATTCCTTAGTAGGATTGTTAAAGGTACTTTTGTTTCAATTTCCTCTCTTTTGATTAGAATGGTAATGGAGATTTTTGTCTTTTACCATCCCTGGGCCTGGATCCTGGGCTCCCAGGGAAGCTATCCTTTAACATTTTACCAAGCTCAAAATGACTGGGCAAAACCTCAGAGCATGGGCCCTATTTCTGTCCCAAGCACATGTTGTACATCTCCTTCAGGAAGAAAAAGAGAGCCAAAGAAATGCTATTGCAAACATAAAGATAAGAAAAATGAAAGGACCTCTCCTGCTCCCATAAGATTTAAGTCATACTGACTTGCATGTACTGAAAACATAAGAAAAAGTCTGTAACTTTCTGGAATGTTCTTTGTCATGATGATGTGTCACTATGTATGTAAAACAAAACAGAATGAATATAGAAACCTGCCCCAAATGTTCCTCCCCATGAGCACTCCCTCCCTTGTGAAGATTGTGTCTCCCAAGCAGCTGTCTTGACTTGGGTTTGAATAAAACTCTCTTTTTTTCTCTCCAAAATGTTTGAAGGGGTTTGTTCCTTTAGCGTTGACAATAACAATATGTTTTCTTTTTAAGTGAAAAATCAATGTTCCTGGTTCACCACTCCAACAGCACAGAAGAGCTTGTTCTTGTTCATCCTGGAGCTTCCCTGCAGAACCAAGCATATGAATATATATTCCAGCGCAAATGGGCTCATCCTAGAAGGATGCTCCGAAGGTCTGAGAAGCACTATCCGCTCCACAGGTGAGACCAGAAGGTGAATCTCCTCCTGCTTAGAGCATTACTTTTTGGGTCTTAAAATTGCCTTGGAAATGTGGGAAACCATTGCATTTCCCTTTTTTTTTTCTTTCTAAGATTCTATTTATTATTTGACAGAGACACACTGAGAGGGAACACAAGCAGGGGGAGTGGGAGTGGGAGAAGCAGGCCTCCTGCTGAGCCGGGAGCCAGGTGCGGGGCTTGATCAGAGTACCCTGGGATCATGACCTGAGCTGAAGGCAGACGCTTAATGACAGAGCCACCCAGGTGCCCCATCCATTGCATTTCCTAAAGCCCAAGCCTGGGAAGGTCTGAGAGCAGCAGACCTTGCCAGGAGTCGGGAACAGCTCCGTAGGCAGGGCTGGTGCAGGAACGGAAGGGGCAGGGTTCTGAGGGTGGTCTGCAGCCAGAGGGTTCTCCAAAAGGGACCAGCTGTCTGCGAGAGGGGTGGCCCTGTCCACGACCCGCCCATGGCTGCCAGAGCTAGGTGTTCCGGCAAAGCGGCGTTGCCTCCGGGAGTGTAGGGGCAAAAGCCGGGAGGTGCCGATATAAGGGCGGGTTGCCTGGTACAGGCAGGCACGGCATCCAATGAGCTCAGGACACTACCCTCCCCGACTGATGAGCACGTGGGGGTGGAGCTATGTCCTCTGTGGGCAGACCCAGAGCTGGCTCAGCTTGCAGAGGCGAAGCAGGTACAGGGGAGCTGGGAGAGATCCTGGGCGGCTGTTCTCCTTCGGTGAGTGGGGGCTGTGCACTGGTGTAGGGGTCCCGGGGATAGGGGCCTCGAAGGGCGCCTGAAGCGAGTTCATTGTGGGGACTCAGATGGGTTTTCTTTTTCCCTTGAAAGTCTCTTCTGCCCGATGTCCATCAATTGGCTCTCTCCAGACCCCTGGACACCAGGGCGCCCGCTCACCCAAGCTTATGTGGGGTGGGTTGCAGACATTTCAGGGTTTCCTCTGTTCCCCAGGAAGAGTGCATGTAAAGACAGCCCACAGTCCCCAGCTTCAGTGGGGTGCCTCCCGTCCTCTGGCACAGTGCAGATAATGGACCTTGAGCAGCACCCCGAGTTCAGCAAGGTGTTCCCTGTTCCCCACCCCCAGAGGTGTGGCGCTAACAAGTCCCAGAACAGCTCTGCAGCTTCAACACTTTGCGCCCTGTCCACGGGGTTGGTGGTAATGGGCTGTCAGGGTTGTGCGGAGGGTCCTTCAGGTTCCTGTCCCCCCAGGCACAGGTGTGGCTCTAACTAGCCCAGAGGTATTCTCCAGCTTTAGTATTGTCCCCCATGTTCCCTGGGGATGGTGGTAATGGACTGTCAGGATCCTGCTGGATCCTGTTACCACATGTGTGGTGGTAACAGCCCCAGAGCCATACCCCAGTTTTAACATTGTGCCCCGTGTCCCAGGGGATGGTGGTAATGGGCTGTCAGGATCCTGCAGGAGTGTCCTCCAGGTTGGGGCCTGAAAGCTGGAGGAAACCAGACCCCACTCAAGTTGCATGAGGAACAGGTGAGTTGAGGTGTTCCTTTGGAAGGATAATTTCTCTTTTCCAAAAAAGACAAAGTCTTGGTCTACTTTATAGATTTTTAAAAAAGATTTTATTAATTTATTTGACAGAGAGGGATCACAAGCAGGCAGAGAGGCAGGCAGAGAGAGAGAGAGAGAGAGATAGGGAAGCAGGCTCCCCGCTGCACAGAGAGCCTGACTCGGGGCTCGATCCCAGAACCCTGAGATCATGACCTGAGCCGAAGGCAGAGGCTTAACCTACTGAGCCACCCAGGTGCCCCAAGTCTTGGTCTACTTTAGAATGTTGATAATTACTACTTAAGAAACAAGTATGTGTTTCCAAAAAAGAAAAAAATAAATGAAAGAAAGAAAAGAAAAGAAAGAAGAAAACAAACAACTATGTATTTTCCCTTCTCCCAGGAACAGAAGCAGGTGTGCCAGCCTTAGGTCAGAGGGGCCTTCTCATCCCCACCTGACAACACTTCTCTGATTGGGCTCCACAAGACCCAACATTTGGAACAACAGCGTCTGAGTCCGTCGTGCAGCTTGTCACAGGACGTCAGTGTTCTGAGAAAGCAGCAGGTACATTGGGCGCAGTGTCACTTAGGTGTCAGGACTGGAGGTAAGACTTCTTTTTAACCAACACCTCCTGGGCTTTTATCTTTTCTCTAGTTGAGCCAGAAGTAAAACTGAAGTAGCTGTCAGCGTTCTTGCTTTGCTGCAAGAGTTATTTAGTGTCCGTGCAGGTAGAACATTGCAGGGCATACCATTTTCTCTGTTCACTTACTGCTTACAAAACGTAATGAACCTCTGTTTCCTAGGAAATCGCTGGTATCAGAGAAGGAAGATGAGATTTACTCTTTGTGTGTTTTTAACATATAATTTGATCCTTACTCTAACAGCGTTTATTCACTTGGACCTGGGGTATGGTCCTAGGCCAACACCTAGAGTTAGGTGGCTTTTTGTGGCCAGATAGAGACATGGATGATGTCTTGTGATTTGTCAAAGGTGATGTTTCATAACTGATTAGTGTTTTTATCATGAGTTCCAATTAAGGTAGAGGGAAAATTCAAAATTATTCAAAGTATGCTTTTACCATTTAAAGCTTGACTTTCTAGTTTGACTAAATGTATCATCTAGATATTTTGATGTACCATATTTTCTCTGTAGTTTCTTTGGTGGTGGAGTCAAAAGGAGAGTCTTTGGGAATTCTCCTGGATAGGGGCCCGCTGGTGGCCTCAAGGAGCTTGACAGACTTCACCCTGGGGTGAATTCTGGAACTGCTTGCCTGACGCTGGGTGAGTCAGGTTAACCCACAGAGTTTGTTTCTCCTCATGAAATTGCTGGAAGGTAATATCTATGGAAAGGCTTTTTACACAGGAACTTTCGGGCTAATGAAGAGCAACTAACACTGAGGTGATTTGGGTTGTATTATTCTGTAAATAATAGCTTTATAACCCCTGTGTTAGGCTATGGTATTTGATTGCACAAGGAGTCCTCAGAAGTCTACAATGAGAGACTCAGATCTCAGAGTATGTTCATGTTCCATCGATATGTGACTTACAGTTTGCCTAGGTAGGAAGGTGAGTTGAGACACACTTGTGAAAGTCTTGGGCCATTGTAATTTTGACAAGAGGGGGGAATCCTGGAGCTTTGCGACAGACAGGGGAGTTCCAGACCTGGGTAGAGCTGACAGGGGTCCCAGAGGAGAGTGGGGGTGCATTCTGCAGGAGGGTGTGGGCAGAGCTGGCTCTAGGGGTGGCTGTGTGTCTCCCGCGTGACAGTTGTGACAGGTCAGGGCTGTGAGTAGGTTCCTGGCTGAGGACAGGTGAGGCCCGGGTGGAGAGCTGGCAGGGCCCCTTCTTCTATGCCACCGACCTCGCCAACACACATGAGCTCTTCGTCTGTCCCTGTCCCTCCAGTTCAGACTTCTCCACATTGCCAGGCCAAGACATTGGTTTGGGCTTCTTTCTTTGTGTGTGAAGTTTCAAAACCTAGATGATGAAATGACAGGTCATCAGAACATCTCTTCCTCTTGTATTTCCTGCTCTCCTCTAAGTCACAGAGTGAGTCATACCTGCTGGTGGAAGGGGCTATCTGTGCATTTTTATTTCCTGTTTTAATTAAACAATGGGAAACAAATCTCCTGAAATAGTGAAAGAATTCTTTGTAGGTGTTCATGTTTTTCTCTTCTGTGAACCACATTCTGATACTAGAAAATATTTTTTTGTAGTAAAGCACAGGGCAGGGCTCTAACAGGGCTCAGTGACCTTTGTGAGGAGGACACATGGAGAAGGAGTGTAGGTCGTAGCTTAGGGAGGGACTTATTGTGCTTCCAGACAACATTTACCCCTCCCTGGCCGGGGGCGGGCAGGGATGCTTACTTGGTGGCCCATCCTGGGCTCTGAAACCTGAGCCAGTGAGTCCCTTTTGATTTGAACTGGGGAAGTGATGAAGAAAACAGAATGAGCCCTGGAAGGGGCCTGCATCCTTTGCACTCAGGCTACTCCAGGGAGCAAAGGAACTCATCACCTGTGAGGTATGTCAGGATCCCTGAGGGTATGGGTT
>NW_019154200.1:785970-861206 GCF_002288905.1 Enhydra lutris kenyoni
TCACAGGTGGCTGGTGCAGGGAGGAGAGATGTCTGTTTCCCAGGACCTGGGCCAGAGGGGGATTAGGACCCCGGGATGGTTCTCTGCTCAGCTTTCTCAGATGAGCACATCAGGCAAGGGGAGAATGTGTGTGTGCACACCTGGAATCAAGGAAGGTGTCAGGTTTCAGGTTTCATGTGCAACTGGATTCCTCTTAGGGCTCATTTTCCTGATGGTCTTCAGGGTGCCAGAGGGGGACCCATTGTCCTGGGCATCCTGGCTGTGCAAGAGCTCTGGTCACCTCTTACCCTGGGGCTCTGGACTAGGAAATCGGTGGGAGTCTGTAATGAAACCATCCGAGTAGGGCTACATTTCCTCTTGCCAAAATGGCCTTGTGACTGTGATAACTGGTCTGGAAATAGAAAGCAGTATACAGGGCTAGGGTGCTGAAAGGGGTGGTGGTGGTGATGCTTGCTATTCACATGGGGGCTAGGTGAGTCTTCACTAGGAAGGTGATGCTTGAGTCAAGTTCAAAGGAAGGTGAATGATATCACACCAAGAGCTTTCTTTTTTTTTTTTTTTTAAGATTTTATTTATTTATTTGACAGAGAGAGATCACAAGTAGATGGAGAGGCAGGCAGAGAGAGAGAGAGAGAGGGAAGCAGGCACCCTGCTGAGCAGAGAGCCCGATGTGGGACTCGATCCCAGGACCCTGAGATCATGACCTGAGCCGAAGGCAGCGGCTTAATCCACTGAGCCACCCAGGTGCCCCACACCAAGAGCTTTCTAAATGGAAGGGAAAGCATGTGCAAAGGCCCTGGGTTAGGAGCGTACCACATATGTCCAGTAGCAGCAAGCCCTGTTGCCATAGGAGACAGCTTAGGACATGACCTCAGGGAGGTGACAGTAGGGTGATAGAAAGCCATGTCAGGGCTATGACCCCATGGGACCCTGTTTCACTGGGCCATCCTGGCTACAGTATTGAGAACAGAGGACACAACATTGAGGATGGGCAAGGGAGGTCAATGATGAAGCTTTTCCAGGAAGTCAGGCAAGAGATGGGCTCCAGTGTGGACCAGACAGGCAGCCTTGGAAGAAGGGGTTAGTGCCATTCTGGGTACCTATTGAAGATGGAGCTAACAGGGTTTGCTGATGGGTTTGATATTGAGAATGGGAGAAAGGAGGAATTGAGGTAAGTCCGAGTGCTCACTTCAGCAGCACATGTACTAAAATTGAGGTAAGTCTGAGCTCTTGTGCGTTGTCCCAAGCGAGACAAAGGAGGAGGTTTCTGGGCATAGGAATTAGTCCGTGTTCCACCTGCTGATAAAGGTGCCTTTCAAAGTGGACCTGCTGACGTTTGTGCCTGGGAGAACTCTGAAATTCTACCCCCTCAGCAACTTTCAAGTTCAAGTCTTTCCCATTTATCTCAAAGTTCATGGTAAGACACTTGGCTTTTTCGAAAGATCTATGTTATTACCGAGCTCCAGTAGCAGGAAGAAACCTGAAAAGGATTTCTCTCTTCTGAAAAAAAGTAAAAAAGTGGACATTGTGTTCAGCATCTGTTTTGTGGGGAACCACCACAGAGGCGGCGTGCACCCCAACCACCTCCTCCCTGGGCGCTGCTCTCCGTGTCCAGCCACCAGCACTTTGAATTGTGTCTGTGAGCATCTGCTGTGCTTTATCTCCATTTATTTTGGGCATCCGTTAGGATGTTGTGTCCTGAGGCCTAAGAACAGCCAAAGAGAAGGAGCTTTTGGTGTCTGAGCATGCTCATTCATTTCTCTGTAGAAATGAATGGTCATTCCTTTTCCGCTTATGCCATTCTGCTGTGAAAGGTTTCCTAGGAACACTGTACTTTCAAGTAGCAGGGGAGCCTGTACCCCATCCTGCAGGGTTAGCTTTCTGTCTCCATGCCGCACAGAACATTCCATGACTTGTGGATTTTATCACTCAAACATGGCACCTTTGACTACCTTCAACCATTTCCCTCCACCATCCCCGAATCTGGCAACCACCCATCTGTTCTCATTACCTAGGTGGACAGTATTTTTTTCCATGTGGAATGTCCGTGAGAGCCTCTGGTATTTGTCTTTCTGTGTCTGAGTTACTTAGCATAATGCTCCCAAGGTCCCTGTTCCCATGTCTGGTTATTGTGAATAATGCTGCAGTGAACATGGGAGTGCATCTCTCCTTTGGAGCGCGTGTTTCTGTGTTCTCCAAAGAAATACTCAGTAGAGCAATTACCAGGTCATGTGGTAGTTCTGTTAATTTTTCCTGGAACCTCCACAGCGTTTGTCACAGTGGCTGCACCAATTTCCATTCCTACCAACAGTGCACAGAGTCCCCTTGTGTACACACCCTTGACCACACCTGGTGTCTGTCTCTGGGACGATTGCCGTTCCCACACTTGTGATAGCTGATTGCGGTTCTGACTTTTTTTTTTTTTTTAAAGATTTTATTTATTTATTTGACAGACAGAGATCACAAGTAGGCAGAGAAGCAGGCAGAGAGATAGGAGGAAGCAGGCTCCCTGCTGAGCAGAGAGACCAACGTGGGCCTCGATCCCAGGGCTCTGGGATCATGACCTGAGCTGAAGGCAGAGGCTTTAACCCACTGAGCCACCCAGGTGCCCCGCGGTTCTGACTTTTGTTTCCCTGATGACAATTAGTGATGTTGAACAACTTTCTCTGTGTCTGTTGTCTACATGTATGCCATCTTTGGAAAGTGCCTATTCACATAAACTCCTCAGTTTTAATTGAGTTTTTGTTTGGATTTGAAGGAACATTTGGTGTATTTTGGATATTTGCCTCTTCTCACACATAGGATGTGCAGATATTTTTTTCTCCTTGGGGAGGTTGCCTTTAAGGGTTTGATGGTTTCTTTTGTCATTCAGAAATTTCAGTTTGATGTCTTTCCATGTTTATTTTTGCTTTTGTTGCCTTTGCTTTTGGTGTCTGATGTAAAAGTCTCTTCCCCAAAAGCAGTATGGGGAAACTTACTACCTGTGTTTTCTTTTTGGAGGTTTATGGATTCAGTTCTTACGTTGAAGTCATTCATCCATTCATAGTTTGTTTGTGCGGTATAAGAAAGTGGTCCAGTCACATTCTTCCACATTTAGTGTCCAAATTTCCCAGTACCGTTCACTGAAGAGACAGTCCTTTCCCCATTGTATATTTTCTGCTATGTCATAAGTTAAGACATACATCTGTGGGTTAGTTTGTAAGGTTTCTTTTTCTTTCTTTCTCTCTCTTTCTTATCAATGATATTATTTATTTATTTTTACATAGTTTACATTTGTATTCTAAATGTTTTTCTTTCATTTCTTTTTATTATGATCATATAATGTGTTATTTGTTTCATGGGTACAGGTGAGATCCTTCTGTTTTATACACCACATGGTGCTCACCACAGCACATACCCTCCCTATGCCCATCACCCAGCCACCCCATTCCCTCTCCTTCCTCTCTTTCAGAAACCCTCAGTTTGTTTCCCGAGATTAAGAGTCTCTTTTGCTCTGACTCCCTCTCTGGTTTCATCTTCCTTTTTTTTTTCCCCCTCATCCAGTATGATTCTCATATTGCTTAAATTCCACATATCTGTGAGATCATATGATAATTGTTCTTCTCTAATTGACTTATTTCACTTAGCATAATACCCTCTGGTTCCATCCATGTCATTGCAAATGGCAAGATTTCATTTTTTGATGGCTGCATAATACTCAATGGTATATATATCCATATAGATCTGCTCATCTGTCGATGGATGTCTGGGCTCTTTGCATACTCTGGCTCTTGTGGGCATTGCTGCTATTGACATTGGGTGCAGGTGACCCTTCAGATCACTACACTTGTATCCTTGGGGAAAATACCCAGCAGTGCAATTGCAGGGTTGTAGGGTAGCTCTATTTTCACCTTCTTGAGGAACCTCCACACTGTTTTCCAGGGTGGCTGCACCAGCTTGCATTCCCACCAGCAGTATAAAGGGTTCCCCTTTCTCTACATCTTCATCAACACCTGTCATTTCCCGACTTGTTCCTTTTAGCCATTCTGACTGTAAGGTGTATATACCATTCTGTGTAAGATGGTATCTCGTTATGTATTTGATTTGTATTTTCCTAATACTGAGGGATATTGAGCACTTTAAGGGTCTGTTGGCCATTTGGATGTCTTCTTCTTCTTTTTTTTTTTTTTAAAGATTTTATTTATTTATTTGACAGACAGAGATCACAAGTAGGCAGAGAGGCAGAGAGAGAGAGAGGGAAGCAGGCTCCCCGCTGAGCAGAGAGCCCGATGCGGGGCTCAATCCCAGGACCCTGAGATCATGACCTGAGCCAAAGGCAGAGGCCCCAACCCACTGAGCCACCCAGGTGCCCCTTGGATGTCTTCTTTGGAGAAATGTCTGTTCTTGTCTTTGACCCTTTCTCTTGATTGGATTATTTTTTCTGTGGGTGTTGAGTTTGGTAAGTTCTTTCTAGATTTTGGATACGAGCCCTTTATCTGATATGTCATTTGAAAATATCTTCTCTCATTGTTTTTGTTGTCTTTTGGTTTTGTTGACTGTTTCCTTTGCTGTGTAAAAGCTTGTTATCTTGATGAAGTTCATTTTTGCTTTTGTTTCCCTTGCCTTTGGAGACGTGTGTAGCAAGAAGTTGCCATGGCTGAGGTCAAAGAGGTTGCTGCCTCTGTTCTCCTCAAGGACTTGGATAATTTCTTGTCTCACATTGAGGTCTTTCATCCACTTGGAGTCTATTTTTTGTGTATAGTATAAGGAAATGGTCTAGTTTCGTTCTTCTGCATATGGCTATCCCGTGTTCTCAGCACCATTTATTGGAAGATACTTTTTTTCCCCCACGGGATATTCTTTCCTGCTTTGAGGAACATCAGTTGACCCTAGAATTGAGGGTCCATTTCTGGTTTCTTTATTCTGTTCCATTGATCTGTGTGTCTGTTTTTGTGCCAGGATCATACTGTCTTGATGTTACAGCTTTGTAATAGAGCTTGAACTTTGCATTGCATTGTCAGCGGTGTTAGTTTTCTTTTTCAACTTCCCTTTGGCTATTTGGGGTCTCTTCTGTTTCCATACAAATCTGGGGATTATTCATTCCAGTTCTGTGAAAATTGTGGATGGTATTTTGAATGGGGATTTCATTGAATCTGTGGGTTGTTCTGGGTAGCATAAACATTTTCACAATATTTATTCTTCCAGTCCATGACCATGGAATGTTTTTCCATTTCTTTGTGTCTTCCTCCATTTCGTTCATGACTATGGTATGGTTTTCTGAGTATAAATCCTTTGCCTTTTTGGTTAGATGGAGTCCTAAGTATCTTATTGTTTGGGGTATGATTATACATGGGATGGACTCCTTAATTTCTCTTTCTTCTGTTACATTGTTGCTGCAGACAAATGCAAGTGATTTCTGTGTATTGATTTTACATCCTGCCACTTTAGAGAATTCCTGGATGAGTTCTAGCAATTTTGGGGTGAAGTCTTTTGTGTTTTCCACAGAAAATATCCTATTATCCACAAAGAGTGAGAGTTTTACTTCTTTTTTGCTGATTCAGATGCCTTTTCTTTCTTTTTGTTGTCTGATGGCTGAGGCTAAGAATTCAGTATTATGTCGAACAAGAGTGATAAGAATGGGCATCCCTGTTGTGTTCCTGACCTGAAGGGAAAAGCTTTCAGTTTTTCCCCATTAGGAATAATATTCTCTGTGGGTTTCCCATAGATGGCGTTTATGATGTGGAGGAAGAGTTTGGATCAAGAAAGGATGCATTAATTTGTCAAATGCTTTTCTGCATCTTTTGAGAGGATCCTATGATTCTTGTTCTTTCTTCTATTAAGGTAGTGGATTCCATTGATTGATTTACGGTTGTCAAGCCACCCTTGCAGCCCAGGAATAAATTCATTTTGGTCGTGGTGAATCATCCTTTTAAGGCGCTGTTTTATCTTATTGGCTAGTATGTTGATGAGAATTTTTGCATCCATATTCATCAGGGATGGTTGTCCATAATTCTCCTTTTGGGTGGGGTCTCTGGTTTTGGGATCGAGGTAATGTTGATTTTATCAAAAGGGTTTGGAAGTTTTCCTTCCAGTTCTATTTTTTGGAAAAGTTTCAGAAGGAGAGGTATTAAATCTTCTTTAATGTTTGGTAGAATTCCCCTGGGAAGCGATCTGGTGCTGGGCTCTTTTTTCCTGGAGGATTTTTGATGATTGCTTTAATTTTGCTGCTGCTGATGAGTCTCTTCAGGTTTCCTTTTCTTCCCAGTTCAGTTTTGTTCATTTCTATGTTTCTGGGAATGCATCCATTTTTTCAAGACTGCCTGATTGGTTGACATACAGTTGGCATCCTATGTTCTTATACTTGTTTGTATTTCCTTGGTATTGGGTGTGATCTCTCCTTCTTGATTCATGATTTTATTTATTTGGGTCCTTTCTCTGTTCCTTTTGAGAAATCTGACCAGGGGTGTATCAATCTTATTAATTCTCTCAAAGAAGCAGCTCCTAGATTCATCAATCTGTTCTACTGTTCTTTTGCGTTCTACTTCATTGATTTCTGCTCTAATCTTTATTATTTCTCTTCTCCTTCTGGGTTTAGGCTTTCTCTGCTCCTCTTTTTCTAGCTCCTTAAGGTGTAGGGTTAGGTTGTGTATTTGAGACTTTTCTTGGTTCTTGAGAAAGGCTTGTAGTGCTATATACTTCCCTTCTAGGACTGCCCTTGCTGCATCCCGAAGATACTGAATGGCTGTGTTTTCATTCTCCTGTGTTTCCATGAATTTTTAAAATTTATCTTGAATTGACTGGTTGACCCCTACATTCTTTAGTAGCATGCTCTCTAGCCTCCATGTATTTGAGTTCTTTCCACCTTTCCTCTTGTGATTGGGTTTCATTTTCAAAGCATTGTGGTCTAAAAATATGTAGGGAATGATCCCAATCTTTTGGGCTGAGAATGAACATGGCAGCCTCCCTATCCCTGGCCCCGAAGCTGAGAGCTCGGGGCCCCACTCCTCAGTGCGCCTTCACAGAAAAGTGTTCAATCCTTTGTGTTTCCCTGGTCTCTGTCTGCACTCTCTTATTTGTCCTATGACCAAGCATTGCTGTCTCTGGTACATGACCCAGTTTGTAGTCTCCAAACCCAGCAGACTCCTGCAGCATGCTCAGGCACCACTCCTCCTGGGGGAGGAAAGGGGCTCTCCCCAGTTGTGCCACTTCTTGGGCCCCTTCTCAAAGACCAGTGGCCAGACTGCTGTGGATCACAGTTTATGGCAACCTCCAGCTTAGAGCCCACTCCTGGGCTCACTCTTTGAGCCAGCTTCCCTGCTCTAATGCCTGGGAGCTCTGTTACCCTCAAGCACCCCTGGTCTTCCTGGGACCTCGAGGATCCTGAGACCACACTGTCCCATCGAGGATTCCACCCCCTGCCCAGCTGCCAGAGTGACATCCCTCACCAGAGCAGACTTCCAAAAGTTCTGATTTTGTGCTCTGCTGCCCTTGGCGCTTGGCAGTAGCCTGCTGACCGAGGGTCCCTCCCCGCAGGGTTTATCTTCCTGCATATCAGCTTAGACTCACTTTTTTCTACGTCCTACCTTGTGGAAAGTGGTCTCTTTTCTGTTTGTAGAGCTGCTGCTATTCTTCTCTTGGACCTATGCTTGAATTTGCAGATGTTCAGAATGGTTTGATAGTTCTCTAGCTAAATTCCTTGTGCCAGATGAAATGAAAGTGTCCTACTCCTCTGCCATCGTGGACTCTCTCTCTCTCTTCTTCTTTCTCCAGTTTGCTTTGGGTACAGTGGAAATGTTAAGATTATTAACTCTTCCAGTTAATGAGCATGGCGTATGCTTCCATTTATTTGTGTCATCTTCCAAATCTTTGGCCCATACATTCACCCACCAACACACACATATTTTTCCTTCCTTTTCCACCATGTTTTCAGTATACCAGGTCTCTCACATTCTTGGTTACTTTATTCCTAGATTTTTTTTTTGCTTGACACAATTGTTAATGGAATTGCTTTAATTTAATTTAATTTCTCTTTGTGAAAGTTGGTCATCAGTAGATAGAAATACAAGTTGGGGCACTTGGGTGGCTCAGTTGATTAAGTGTCTGCCTTCAGGTCAGGTCATGATCTGGGAATGAGTCCGGTATTGGGCTTCCCTGCTCAGCATGGTGTCTGCTTTTCCCTGATTCTCTGCTGTGCTATGCTCTCTCTCTCTCTCTGTCTCTCTCTCTGTCAAACACATACATTCTTTAAAAAAATAAATGCAACCTGTTTCTGTATATTGATACAAAATCAATATGTATCCTGCAGCTTTACTGAATTTATTTATTCTAATTTATTCAGATTTATTTATTTGTTAATAAGACAATTTTTTTTTTTGTGGACTCCTTAGGGACTTCTACATATAGTATGTCATCTGCAAATAGTGACCATTTTCTTTTCCTTTTTAGATTTCATATCTTTTCTTTTTTTTTTTTTAAAGATTTTATTTATTTGACAGAGAGAGAGAGAGTTCACAAGTAGGCAGAGAGGCAGGCAGAGAGAGAGAGGGGAGGAAGCAGGCTCTCCGCGGAGCAGAGAGTCTGATGCGGGGCTCGATCTCAGGACCCCGAGATCATGACCTGAGCCGAAGGCAGAGGCTTTAACCCACTGAGCCACCCAGGCGCCCCATAGATTTCATATCTTTTTTGTTTTGTTTTGTCTAAATCACTTGGCAAGGGCTTTCAATATGATGATGAATGAAAGTGGTAAGAGTGGGCAGCTTTATCTTCTTGCTGGTAGTGGGAATGTTTTCAGCATCTCACCCTTGAGTATAATGTCAGCTGTGGGCTTTTCATATAGGGCCTCCATTTGGTTGAGATGTGTTCCCTCAGTACCCAGAGGGTTTAGAGTCTTTACCATAAATGCATATTGAATCTTGTCAAGTGTTCTTTCTGCATCTATTTAACAATCCTAGGATTTTTATCTTTTATTTTGTTAAGGTGATGTATGCTATTGGTGGATGTGCAGATGTGGAATCATTCTTGCATCCCTGGAATAAATTCCACTGGATCATGTTGTGTGATTCTCCAGATGGATTGTTGAATTGATGTTGCTGTTAATTTGTTGAGGATTTTTTGCATCTCTGTTCATGAGATATTGGCCTTTCCTTTACTTGTATCATCCTTGTCTTGTTTTGGTGGCAGGGTAATGCTGCCTTCATAAAATGAGCTTGGGCATATACCCTTCTTTCCTTTTTAAAAAACAGTTTGGGAAGGGTTGATATTAATTCTTCTTCTACTGTCCGGAAACTGTCTGGTCTTGGGCATTTGTTTCCTGGGAGGATTTGATTATTGAATAATCTTTTTACTAGTGATCAGTCTTTTCAGATTTTTTTCCCCTTCATGTTTCATTCTAGGTTGTTAGGAACTTATCCATTTCTTCTAGGTTGTCCAAGGTGTTGGACTCTACTTGCTCATAATACCCTCTAATGATCCTTTGTAATTTTTGTGATATTCCTTGTAATAGCTCAAGTTTTTTCTTTCTTTTTTTTTAAGTTTTTCACATTTTTAATTTAAGTTCAGTTAGCCAAGGTATAATTTCTGATATAATGGTCAGTGATTCATTAGTTGAACGTAACACCCAGTGGTCATTACCACATGTTCCCTCCTTAATACCCATCACCCAACTACTCTGTCCCCCAAACTGCCTCTCTTCCAGTTTGTTTCCTATGATTAAGAGTCTCTCATGATTTGTCTCCCTCTCTGATTTCTTCCCATTTGGTTTTCCCTCCCTTCCCCTGTGGTCCTCCACACTATCCTTGTGTTCCACATCTGAGTGACACCATATGATTATTGTCGTTCTCTGCTTGAATGATTTCATTTAGTATAACACCCTCCAGTTGCATCCATGTCAATGCAAATGGTGGGCATTCATCCGTTGTGATGGCTGAGTAAAATTCAATGGTGTGTATGTACCATATCTTCTTTATCCACTCATCTGTTGAAGGACATCTCAGCTCCTTCCACAGTTTGACTCTGTGGACATTGCTACTATGAACATTGGGGAGCATGTGCCCCTTCATTTCACTGCATCTGTAGCTTTGGGGTAAATAACCAGGAGTGCAATTGCTGGGTCATAGGGCAGCTCTACTTTTAACTTTTTGAGGAACCTCCATGCTGTTTTCCAGACTGACAGCACCAGCTTGAATTCCCACCAACAGTGTAAGAGGGTTCCCTTCTCCATATCCTTGCCAACAGTTTTTTCCTGTCCTGTTAATTTTAGCCATTCTAACTGCTGGAAGGTGGTATCTCATTATGGTTTTGGATTCCCTGATGAGAATTGATGTGGAGCATTTTCTCATGGACTGTTGGCCATTTGTGTGTCTTCTTTGGAGAAGTGTCTCTTCTTGTCTTCTGCCCGTTTCTTGAGTGGTTTTGTTGTTTGTTGGGTGTTGAGTTTGAGCAGTTCTTTGTAGATCGTGGATACCAGACTTTTATCTGTCATGCCATTTGCAAATATCTTCTCCCATTCTGTAGGTTGCCTTTTAGTTTTGCTAATTGTTTCCTTTGTTGTGCAGAAGCTTTTTCCCTTGATGAAGTCCCAATAGTTCATTTTTGTTTTTGTTTCCCTGGCCTTTAGAGACATGTCTTGCAAGAAGTTGCAGTGCCCAAGGTTGAAGAGGTTATTGTCTGTGTTCTCCTCCAGGATTTTGATGTGAGACAGGAATCAATTATCTTTCTTACCTCATTGCATTTGAGCCCTCTCTCTTTCTTGGTGAGTCTAGCTAAAGTTTGTCAGTTTGGTTTATCTTTCCAACAAATGCAGCTCATATTTTCATTGATATTTTGTCTTTTTAGTCTCCATTGGATTTATTTCCACTTTCCTTTTTGTTATTTCCTTGTATCTCATTTTGGGCTTTGCTCCCCCCCCCACTTCTTTCCCATGTGTATTATGTAGGTTATTAGAGAGCTTTCAGATGGGTTGATGAGGACCTGAATTTCTATGAACTTTCCCCTTAGAGCTACTTTGGCTGCATGCCATAACTTTTCATAGTTTCTCTTTTTCATTTTCTCAAGGTATTTATAAATTTTCTTTTTTTTTTTTTAAAGATTTTATTTATTTATTTGACAGAGAGATCACAAGCAGGCAGAGAGGCAGGCAGAGAGAGAGGAGGAAGCAGGCTCCCCTAGAGAGCAGAGAGCCCGATGCGGGGCTCGATCCCAGGACTCTGAGATCATGACCTGAGCCGAAGGCAGCAGCTTAACCCACTGAGCCACCCAGGCGCCCCTATAAATTTTCTTTTGATTCCTTGTTTGACTATTGGTTGTTTACTAGCATGTTGTTGAATTTCCACATATTTGTGACTGTCCCATTTTCTTCTTGTAACTGATTTCTACTTTCATACTGTTGTGGTTGGACAAGATTTGAACCAGAGCATGAAGGGAGCATTCAGTTTAAAGGTTAGTTTCCTGGGGTATTTTCTGAGGGCACACCATGTCTTCTAAGGGGACAGAAGGGGGTGAGTCTCTTATGAGACTAGGGGGTGAGGTGGTCAACCCTTGTTAGAATTACTGATTACTACCATGCAAGCTATGTACTACTGTTCACACTGTAGCCCCGAGGGACATGTACTTCCTTAAAAACATTTTCCAGGAGGTGCAGGGTGACCCTAACAAAAAGGTGCCATGTGGGTTCATGACATGTCATGAAGTCATACACCAGGATGTATGGTAAATTGGGGGATCAGAACCCGACTTTCTGTTGGAAGTGACAGAAACAGGGCATGGTGAATTTCATGACAATAGCCGAGGTCCCAAGTGACTCCCTGGGAAGTGGAGCCTGTGGCCTGTCTCATCAGAACCTGTGGAATTCAGGGACACCCTCCTGTCTGTTGAGTTGTGTGGAGACAGGTAGACAGCAGTCTCTGGCCAGGCATGAGGGTCACAGTAGACTGCCACCAGAGGGGCAGTGTGTGGTGGGAACCAGTGCTCGGTTTCCATGAAAACTGATCAGGATCTGGTGAGTGTGATTCCTAGCAGCAGCACGGGGAGAGGAGGGCAGTGGTGGTATACACTTCCTAGGGTTGTGGTCAGCAGTAAACTGGAGTCCAATGAACTGAACCATGCCTGGCACAGAAGGTGCTGAGTCACTGTAGCTGTGGGTACTGTGCCCATGGCACTTTCATGCCAGGGGCTCCCATGCTGCCGCCTCCTATTTTTCATCATCTTCATGGTTATGAGCCTCTGCTCTTGCCCCCATGGTCCCCTGGGGTTTTGCCCTCCCTCCATCTGGCCCTCATTCTCTGCCTTGTGCAAGCCAATGCCAGGGTGGCCTTTTCAAGAGTCAGCTCTGTCAGTCCCCTGATGGAATACTTCCATCAGTCCCCTGTGAGGTGAGGACAATGCCCTGCCCTGGGAAGAGGCTGCAGGTTCCCAAACAGGAGAGCCATGTCTTCCTTTTCAGCCTGGCCTGCCTTCCCCTCAGTCCTCCTCAGGGAAGCTGTCCCTCAGGTAACAGCTGTGACCTTAAAAACCAATATTGTTTAGTGTTTCTCCATGCCTGAGTTCATCCATGGCATGTGTTTCAAATCTCTCAGTGGGTTTTCAGCAGTCCTGCAGGGCTCTCTGCTTAAATAGGGGATGACCTCAGAGGGCCAGCCTTCCCTGCCACCACCTTCTGCATGTCCCTGAGCTCTGGAGCCAGCTGCCCCACTGAATGCTGAGGGACCCGAGCCAGCCCATCCTGAGCCAAGGTGTGCCAGCAGAGTAGACTGGTGCATGCCAGGAGCAGTGGGCAGGTGGCATGGGCCAGGGGCAGGCAGTTTGTCTTTCTTATTCCTTCTCCCCTCTCCCTCCCAGAGGTAGCTCAGAACAGCCTCCACACCCCACATCACGAGATCCCTTGACCTGTGCCTCAAGCATTCACCTGGTGAGCTTGGTGACTTCCCCTTGCTTCTGTGTCCCATACTCACACCCATGGCAGTTCCTGGATAAGGGGAGGGATTGTACCCTTGTCTGTACTTGACCTTCTTCCTCTCCCACACCGAGCCCACCCACCTTTGTGTCTTCCATGGATGTGCTTGGAAGCAAGCTCGTCCACAGGAAATCTAGTAGCCAAATGGATCCAAGTAATGACCAGTGAATTAGTGATCCAGGACAGAGAACAAACCAGCTCTGAAACCTATCCCACACTCTGTGACCATCTCGTACTAAAACAGAAACAGTAATAGCTTTCTGGATTATGACATGGCATCTTTCTCTACTTACACTTTCTTGAATGCATAGGTGCTGACCCTGGATGAAAAGGGACAATGGCTCCTGTGGGCTAGAATTAACAGGTAAAATATAAGAATTTAGTGAAATTTGAATTTGAGGCATAGAATGAATAAATATTGATGAGAAAATATTCTAAAGTAGGGCATATGAACATTGCATATCAAAGCTTTTTCAGATAGGTTACTGAAAGAAAAATCTTGTTTATTTATTTTAATTTGAGTTGAGTTAGCATACAGTGTTATATTAGTTTCAGGTGTGCAATAGTGTGAGTCAGTAATTCTGTATATTACTTGCTGCTCATCAAGACAAGTATACTCAGAGTCCCCTCCATCTATTTCACTCATCCCTCCACCCACCTCCACTTTGGTAACCATCAGTTTGTTCTCTGTTGTTAAGAATCTGTATTTTGGTTTGTTTCCTTTTCCTCCTTTATTTATCTGTGTTTGTTTCTTCAATTCTACACATTACCAATTCTACACAATACCTGTGGTATTGTCTCTCTCTGACTGATTTCACTTAGGATAATCCTCTCTAGATCCATCCATGTGGCTGCAAATGGCAAGATTTCATTCTTTTTATGGCTGAGTAATATTCCACCGTGTGTGTGTACACATCTCTCATCTCATTTAGCACTTTATCGATGAGCACATGAGTTCTTCCATATTGTGATCTTGTAAATAATGCTGCAAGAAACATAGGGGTGCATGTATCCTTTTGAGTTATTGTTTTTGTATGCTTTGGGTAAATACCCAGTAGTGTGCTTGCTGGATCCTAGAGTAGCTCTATTTTTAAGGTCTGGAGGACCCTCCATGCTGTTGTCCAGAGTGGCTGCAGCAGGTTGCTTTTCCACCAACAGTGCACGAGGGTCCCCCTTTTCCACACCCTTCCAGCATCTGCTATTCCTTGTGCTGTTGATGGGAGCCATTCTGACAGTATGTGCTAATATCTCATTATACTTTTGATTTGCATTTTCCTGAGCTTGGGTGATGGTGAATATCTTTTCCTGGGACCGTTGGCCATCTGTGTTTCTTCTTTGGAGACATGTCTGTTCATGTCTTCGGACTATTTTTTAACTGGATTGTTTGGTATTGAGTTGTATCCACTCCATATATTTTGGACACTATCCCTTTACTGCATAGGATATTTGCAAATGTCTTCTTCCTTTTAGTAGGTTGTCTTATTATTATTACTTCTTTCTTCCTAGTTCTTCTGATTTGTGGAAACATTTTATTTTGATATAGTCCCAGTAGTTTATTTTTGCTTATATTTCCTTTGCCTCAGGAGACAGTCTAGAAAAATGTTGCTTTGGTCCATGTCAGGAAGTTATCTTCTGTGCCCTTTCGTAGGATTTTTATGGTTTCAGGTCTTCCACTGAGGTCTTGAAACTATTTTGAGGTTATGTGTCTGTATGGTGTAAGGAAGCAGAGTAATTGCATTCTTCTGTGAGTAGATGTCCAGTTTTCCCAACACCGTTTGTTGTAGAGACTGTCCTTTTCCTTTTCTATATTCTTGCCTGCTTTGGGGAACCCTAGCTGGCCACACAATTGCGGGTTTATATCTGAGCTTTTTTCCTATTCCCTTGTTCGCTGTGTGTATTTTTGTGCCAGTGCCATACTGTATGACTACAGCCTTGTAGTATAACTTGAAATCTGGAATTGTGACTCCTCCAGCTTTGTTTTTCTTTCTCAACATTTACGTTAGCTGTTCAGTATCTTTGGTGGTTTCACGCAGATTTTTAGAAGCATTTGCTTGAGTTCTTATTATGGAACTGAATGTCAATGAGCCAACTTACAGTACATCATTAGTTTCAGATGTAGTGTTCAACAATTGATCAGGTGTGTATAACCCCCAGTGCTCATTGCATCACGTGCCCTCCTTAATGCCCATCACCCAGTTACCCCATCCCCCATCGAACTCCCCTCCAGCAACCCTCAGTTTGTTTCTGTAATGAAAAGTCTCTCGCAGTTTTTCTCCCTCACTGATGACTTCCCATTCAGTTTTTCCTCCATTCTCCTCTGATCCTTTGTGGTGTTTCTCCTATTTCACATACAAGTGAACCCATGTGCCAACTGTCTTGCTCTGATAGGCTTATTTTGCTGAGCATAATACCCTCCATTCCAGCCAGGTGGAAGTGATGGTAAGTCTTCATCCTCTATGATGACTGAATAATATTCCATTGTAGATATGAAGCACATCTTTTTTATCCATTCCTCTGTCCATGGACATCTGGGCTCTTTCCATAATTTGTCTAGAGTGGATAATGCTGCAATGAACATTGGGAGGCAGATCCCACTACTTTTCACAAAATCTGTATCTTTGGGGTAAATACCTAGTGGTGCATTTTTTGGGTGGTAGGGTAGCTCTATCTTTAAGTTCTTGAAGAAGCTCAATAACATTTGGTAGAGTGGCTATACAAGCCTGCATTCCCACCAGCAGTGTGAGAGTGATCCCCTTTCCCCATGTCCTCGCCAACACTTGTTGTTCCCTGCCTTGATGATTTTAGCTATGCCAGCTGTTGTAAGGTGGTATCTCATTGAGGTTTTGATTTGTATTTCCCTGATGGCTATTGATAAGGAGCACTTTTTTGTGAATCTCTTGGTCTCTTGTATGTCCTTTTGGGAGAAAGGTGTGTTCATGTTTTCACCAGCTGGCCATCTCCCCCCATAGTGATACAGCTACGATCACACTTCTCGAGCATTACCAGTCCTCCTACTCCCAGGTCTGGCCAACGCTGCACACCCCCCAGTCATCCCCTGTCATGGCACTTGTCACATAAGGCTGTCATTTGTTGTCTCTTGGGCTGTCCTTTCTGCTTGGAATATATCTCTCTCACAGATGCCTGGTTGGATGACAGGTGGATGAATACTTTCAGGATCTTTTGTCATGGAGCAGCAGGCATCCTTCAAAACCTTGATGGGCAGGGGGAGTCTCTGTCCCTCTGTGTTCCCCCAGCCTCGGTGGAACCTAGTGTCCAGGACAAGGGATTTGAACATCCTCCGAGATGAAGTTTGTTCTATGAAGGTGGCTTCCTTTTGAGATCATTATGGAACCACACTGCGTAGCTGGCCATTCCTGTGGGACAGAAAGCATGCTACTGTGTTGTATTCTCTTTGCACACTGTGGCTACCAAAGAGGAAACACATGTTCACCCTCACAAGTTCACACTGACTCCATTTCTGAGCATCACTACCATGTAAACAACAGGGAATTCCTGTTGGGTGACAGACCTGTAGACATGCCATTCAAGGTGTCCATAGAGGAGGATGGAGATGGTGTTCTGGCTACAAGGATGGAAGTTCTTGCTACTGGGGGTGAAGAAATTAGATTTTACCCAGAGGGCACTATGTTCCACTCAAACAAGGGACATGATCCTAGGATCTTTCAGACCAGGGATCAACACAGACTTTTCTGTAAAGTCTTCTGTAAAGATTTTCTGTTGGGTGTTGCAGTCCATGTGGTGTCTCTGACAATGACTCCACTCTTGCTTTGTGGCTTGAGAGCAGCCACAGACCATCCATAAGTAATGTTCCAGACAATCTTGACTGAGAGAATACAGGGTGAGGTCCCATTTGGCCAAAGGGTGGTCTTTTCCCCCACCCCAGATCTGCAACATGATGGACAATGGGGGAGAGGGCTTTTCTTTTCCAGTGGCAGAGTGGGAAGACACTGGGATCTCTCCTGCCTGACTGGCACCTGTACTTGAATGGAAAAAAGATATAGTGAGATTGGCCAACAATGAAGGCCTCAGGAATTCCCTCCCCCACCCCATTTCTCTGCAGGCCTCAAGCTTCCCACAACACGTTTGTCTGTGGTTGAATTACATGTAGGTACTGTTTGGCTGAGTCAGTCCCTATTGCATGGCAGATATATCTTGTGGGTTTTATACCACATAGATGGTCATCTTGTTCAGGCCAAGCATGTGAGCACATTTGGGGTTCTCCTCAGTTAGCAGAGGATCTAGCATGTGTGGGCTTCAGGACTTCCCTGATTGAGCCCTCAGCAATGTTATGAAGCACCTGGCTTCCTGGGTCCTCTGTGGCACTGGCAGGGGCCTGGCCTAGGGCACTTCTGCAGTCACGGTGGAAAAGCCCCTGGCCTGGGTGGTCCACCCAATGCTTGGCTCTGCAGGCTGAGACCCAAGTTTCCTCCCACATCATCGTCTGGGACCAGGTCGTATGCCCATGTATGAGCCAGTCTGGAGCCAGGGAGTGGAGATGTGGAGACTGGCACAGATTGTTAGAACCCCTTTTCCAATGAAAAAATTTTTGAAGATTTTATTTATTTGACAGAGAGATTGAGAGAGAGAGAGATCACAAGTAGGTGGAGAGGCAGGCAGAGAGAGAGTGGGAAGCAGACTCCCTGTTGAGTGGAGAGCCTGACTTAGGGCTCCATCCTAGGACCCTGAGATCATGACCTAAGCTGAAGCCAGAGTCTTAACCTACTGAGCCACCCAGGCACCCCTGTAATGACTTTTCTAATGGCCTCAGTGGCAAGACCTTCTGGGATGCATCTGTTAATAAAATGAATATTAATTTCTGATAGCGAGTGGGTCCAAGGTGCTGGCTTAGGACCTAGTACCTCATTCCCAGCACCTCGGTAGTAGTGTACTGCTCTGCAGAGACAGTGGCTGAGAATTAACAAGGTGGATGGAAACTGGTCTGGAGTGCACAAGGTAAGGCTGTGTGTGTGTGTGTGTGTGTGTAGGGGGTTGTGGATAATAGCTCTGGCCAAGCTTTATCTCCATATTATCTAGGTTTAAGAAGGTGTAGGGAATCCGTGATGTTTCTCCAACCATCATTTTGCAGATGGAGAATATGCCTCTTGCATGGAGTATGGCAAGACTTGTTCCAAGTATTCTTTAGTTGGTGTGGAAGTCAGGGAGACATCACCCTCCATCTGCTAGGAGAGGTGTGAGAGGCTGAGTACTGTCAAGGTGTCTGGCTTTTGTAGGTCTCAGTGTGAGCCTGCACACGGGACTGATGAGGACAGTTCACAGTTTTGTTCTAAGGATGGAGTCTTGGAAGAATCCAGTGCCCTGTGTGATCCCGGTCAGGGGACAGACGTGGACTCCACTGTAGAGTTACTTTGGGGGAGTGGTGGTGATCTGCAGCATCTGCTTCATGAGACGTCCGTCCTTTATTGAGTTCTGTGGTTGCTGTGATGGTGTCCTAATGGCTGGAATTTCCAAGGAGTGGGATTTTTTGGCTTCACTGTAAGAGTTGGTCCACCGGGAGTGGGCAAGTCCTGTTCTGCTGCTGAGAAGTGTGTCACTAGCGGTTGGAGTGTGTATTACAAGCCTAGAGGTCAATGGCGAGGTGGTTACAGTCATCAGCAGGCTATTGTTATTGATGATTTTTATGGGTGAATTCCATAGGATGAGATGTTAGATCTTATGGTTAGGGATCCTCATTGAGTCCCATCAAGGGTGCTTTTTCTGAGTTTCATATTTGATACCTTTTTATTGCTTCTGATAGCCCTCCTCGTACTTGGTATTCCAATGAGCAGTGTGTTACAATGTTGCCGGCATTTTGGCCGTGTGTTGATGAAGATTTGAGAAAGGAACATGTTGTCAGTGCTTCCACAGATTGTACGCTGGAACAGGCAAATAATAAAATTTTATTGTTGACACAAAGTAGGAAGTATCCTGCTGTGATTCTTAGTTTAAAGCTGGGGAGGGGGCTCTCTTTCAGTACTGGTAATGAGTAGCATAGGCCTTCCTAGGGAACATTATCAGATTCTATTGGAGACTTGGTCTTTGTTATTGTGGAAGAATCAGGAATTGACCAGTTATTTGTCTCCTGTTTTATTTTCCATGAACAAGCTTTGCGCAGTGGCAGTATCGTAGCCAATGAGGTTTATCTGAGGTGCAATTATTGCTAATATTTTCCATGAACATTTCCCCGATATTTGGTTTCACACCTCTAGCATTGTAAAGTCATCCTAACTTTGGCACCAGCTCACCCTTCTCTGACAAGGGTATGTTTGGGCCAAGATAAAAGCTGCTTCTAGGTGATTGGGTGACTCTAGGACCAGAATGCTGTCAGTAGGGAGTTACTGGGATCCTAAATTATAAATCAGCTCTTGACGCCCAGACAAATGCATTTAAGATTTAGAAAGTTCAGATAGAAATTTTGTGTCCAGTTTGTGTCCAACTGAAGAAAATGTGTCATCCCTAAACGTAAACTTAACCCCTAATTTTAACCAACCTAACCTGACAAAGCCCCAACTGGAACCCTGAATCCCAAATCTGAAATCGAACCCGAAGCCTGGGCTCTGAACCTAAGCCCTGGATCCAAGCCCTGAACCATTAACCCAAACCCTAAATCAGAACTCTGAGCCCTGAACCCAAATCCCAGCATGAACCCATATCCCAAATTTGACCTTGAAATTTATCTCAGAAGCCCTGAGTTTTAAATACTAAATTTTAGTATTTAAATAGAGTTTTAAATACTAAATCATAATAGTTTTAAACACTAAATCATAAACCTAAAGCCCTAAACTCTAACTCTGTTCCCTTGCCCCTGACTCTAAATCCTCACTGTGACCCTAAGCCTAAACCCTGATCTAGAACTCTGACTGAAACCTAAGCCTGAACCCAAATTCAAACCCTTCAGCACACTTTGTTTATGCATTCATCATTGGATATTTGCAATATCTACCTTTTTTTTTTTTTTAAAGATTTTATTTATTTATTTGACAGACAGAGATCACAAGCAGGCAGAGAGGCAGGCAGAGCGAGAGGAGGAAGCAGGCTCCCTGCCGAGCAGAGAGCCCGATGCGGGGCTCGATCCCAGAACCCTGAGATCACGACCCGAGCCGAAGGCAGCGGCCCAACCCGCTGAGCCACCCAGGCGCCCCTGCAATATCTACCTTTTGATTCTTGTGAATATTGTTTGGTTTGGGGGCTAGGGTTAGGGACTTGGATTGGGGTCAGAGCCAGGTGTGAGAGCTAGCTGAGGTCAGATTGTGGGTCTGCTACAGGGCCAGGGTTATGTTGTGTGCCACATAGACACTGAGTGGCAGGCTCTCCCATCCAGCCTCCCCTTCTGGGGTCCCCATTCAACTTTACTTAGGTTTCCCTTCTTGCTTCTACACAGTTCTAACCAGGTTGTGGTGGAGTGTTGTAGAGAATTGGAATTCCAAATCCCACTGCTTCTACTGCACCCAAGACATGGGGGCACCCAATTTAATCCTTCCTCAAGTCTCTTGCTAACATGTGGTCTCCTGCAAGGAGACCCATGGTGGGTGAATTGGATCTGGGAGGGCTTGGCCTCCATCCCGATGTCTGGTGTTCTCCCTTCTGTGTCATGGTGCTAACATGGGTGTTTGGAAGGGTCATTTCCTCTGTGGTGATTTCAATGTGCAGCCAACTTATTATAGCAGCCCAAACGTGCTTTATCTCTACACTCAGATTCCCTAGCTATTGTTTCTAAACCACACTTGGCATTTCAGATGGGATGCTTCAGTGTGTTTGACCCTAAACAGGGACAGTGTCCTGCAGAACCACCACACAACCTGAAATGAGGAAATCATTACGGGTTCCACTTTCTAAAAGACCGTAGACCTAATTCAACTGTGTCCACCTGTTAGACTGTCTGAAATGTCTTTTACCCTTCTCCAGGTTTCTTCTTCTGCTTAGCGTGAGGTTTAGACATTAGAGGTTAGGAGATAAGGTTATGGTTTAGGATTTAGGATTACGGTTAGTTTAGGGATAAGGGGAGGGTCAGGCTCAGAGTTCATATACAGGGGGTTAATGAAACTGGGGGATTGCTGGGATGCACTCAGCTTTGCCTTCAGATTCAAATCTCATGCCCTGAAACCTTTCTGGTGTTCCAAATGGAACACTAACACAGTGTTCTTCTGTGTTGCAGGCTTAGTCCTCAGGTATTGCTCAACCGTCCACACTCTCTGGGACATTAGAGGCAGACTTTTGGGGACAGACCTCTCAGAACACAACCTAGTGTAAGTGTTAGGGGCTAGGGCATGGCAGGACCAAAGTGAAGGTGCATGGGCAAGCTTCCTGGGGTGGGGGGAGGGGAGCTGAGATGAGGGCGTGGGTCAGGATGACTATTAGGATCTGGATTTGTGTGCAGGGGTCCACTAAATGTGGGCGTGACCTCAGGTGGACAGGCTGATTTCTCCTACTCTGAATCCTTATCAGATTTCCAATTGGAATGAGTTCCTTCTGGGTGGCAGATGGAGTCCTCTGGTATTGTTCAGGTGTCCCCCCACATGTAGGGCATGCATGCCAAGACTCTGGGGACAGAACCCTAAAGTCCCAGCCTAGGGTTAAGCTTAGGGTCTAGGAGCATGTCAGGCATGAACTGCCCAGGGTGTTTCAATCTCTACTGGAGGATGCGTTGATAGAGAATGTCAGGGTGTCAGGCTCTAACTTTGTGTCCAGGGGGCCACTGAACATGGGAGTGACCTCAGATGGGCATGCAGATTTCTCTAGCACTGAATCTTTACCAGAGCTCCAAAGAGCAAAATTTCCTTCAAGGATGCTGGCTGAGTCCTCTGCTATTGCCCAAGTGTCCCGAACTCCTGCCCTTTGGAGCACGGCCACTAGGGAAGGACCCCTCAGAACCCAACCAAGGGTTAGAGTTAGAACCTAGAGGCATGTAAGGACTGATCTAAAGGTGCTTTTGGGAGTGTTCCCAGGGCTGAGTTGAGAGCATGGGTCAGGCTGAGTGCTGTCTTTGGGTTTGTATCCTGAGGTCCACTAAATGTGGGCATGGCCTGAGGTGGCCATGCACATTTCTCCTGCTCTAAAACCTTTCTGAAGATCCAAATGGCACAGTGTCCTTCTGCCTGATGGGCTGTGTCATCTGATATTGCTCCTGTGTCCCCAATCCCTGGGGATTTGAAGCAAGGCCCTTGGGGAAGGGTCTCTCAGAACCCATCCAAGGGTTAGTGTTAGGGACTAGGAGCAAGATAGGACTGATCTGAAGACCCCATGGAGAGCTGTCGAGTGTGGGGGTGGGCTGAGCTAAGGGCATGGGTTAGGCTGAGTGACTGGCTCTGGCTTTGTACTTCCAGCTCAGCAGGGAGTCTGCTTCTCCCTCTCCTTCTGCCTTTCCCTCTGCTTGTACTCTAATGAAGAAATAAAGTCTTAAAAAAAATAAAATGCATAACCTCCTTTCTACATGTGGCTAATTCTGATTTATCAGTTCAAATATAACTCATAAGTTAACTTCTCAGTTTTACTGACTCTCATGTAGATATCCATAGTACACAGTGCATATTTTTATCATTACAATTTCCATAAAATGATTATCAGTGTGTGATTATGTGTTACTCTTTATCCCTAGACCTATAAGAATGAATGATAAACATATATTTATTGAATGATAAACATATATACTTAGATACAGATGCCTTTATGACAGAAAATAATGTTCACACTACACAGAGTATATTTTTGAAAGGAAAAATCCAAAGAGGAGTTTGATAACATTCTTCTACTTTTATGCATAGTACTTGTTTTTTCATTGCATGACAATAAATGTTTCAAAAAGAGTTTCAAAGGAACAGAAAGGTTGCAAAAATAATTATTTCTATGTACTCCACACCTAGTTTCCCCTGCTAAGTACACTTGATACAGCTAATGAACAACTGTGTGAACACGGTCATCAGTAACTAAATCCATTTCTTTTGTTGATTTCCTTGGTTTTGACCTACTGTGCTAGTTTGCAGGATTCCTGGTCAGGTATTTTACAGTTTCCCTCAACTGGGAATTTTCTGATTTTTTTTTTTTTTATCATGCTTAGACTGGGGTGAAGGGTTTTTGGGAGGAAGAGCATAGACGTAAAATGAAGTTCTCATCATATCATATGGAAGAATGTATGTTATCAACTTAATAGGTCATTACAGGTATTAAGTTTGGTCACAGTTGAAGGAGTGTTTTTCAGGGTTTGATATAGTAAATTTATTCTCTCCCCCTTCCATACTGTACTATTTCAAAAAAGGTCACTATGTACAGACCAGTTTTAAGGGCTTGGGAGTTCTGCTACTGTTGCTTGAGGTAGCAGAATCTACATGCATTAACTGGAATTCTCTTGCTCAGAGACTTGTCTATTTTTACCAATTTATAATCTATTCTTTTAATTTCAGTATAGGCTAAGGGATATTCATTTTCTAACTTGAACTGTAATCAAATATTTTGTATTACAGAACTTTCATTTTTGACCACTGGAAGTTCTATCAGTTGGCTCTTACGCTCCCTTTGACATATTTTAGTTGGTTTTGTTTTTAAGCACTTTCTTAGTTTCTGACATGAGATCATTTTGAATATTCTCTGCATTAGCTCTAGAGTAGTCATTTTTCTACTTGTATATTCTCTGAATTAGCTCTAGAGTAGTCATTTTTCTAAGGAGCCTAAGTTCCTTTTGTTACAAATAGTATTAAAAATCTAAATTCGAACACAGTGCATGCTTGTTGTTAAGGGGTGCTGTTGTTTGTTTCCATAGGCTAGTAGTTTACAGAGTCAAGAAATGTGTGTGTATAGTAAAAAAATGTATGAAACTTACTGATCATTCTTTTCCCAAATTTATTAATATATAATTTGCATATAAAATTGTGTTAATTAAATTTATACAATGTGTTGATTTTGATACATGTTACAAATTACATGATACAAATTACAAAATGATTACCACAATAGGGTTCATTAGCACTTTTTATTTTATTTTTTTTAAAGATTTTATTTATTTATTTGACAGAGATCACAAGTAGGCAGAAAGGCAGGCAGGGAGGGAGGAGGAAGCAGGCTCCCTGCTGAGCACTAATGCGGGGTTCCATCCCAGGATCCTGGGATCATGACAGGAGCCAAAGGCAGAGGCTTTAACCCACTGAGCCACCCAGGCGCCCCCATTAGCGCTTTTATTATCACACATAATTACCATTTCTTTTTTGTGGTGACAATATTTAAGCTCTACTCTCTTAGCAACATTCAAACACATAATACAGTATTGTTCACTGTAGACTCCACATTATACATTCAATCCAGGAAATTTACTCATAAATGAAAGTTTATACCTTTGACAAACTTGTCATTTTCCCCAACATCCAGCCCCTGGCAGCCACAATTGCAATCTGTTACTAGGAGTTTGGGTATTTAAAATTCCACATTTAAGATCGATCATACAGTGTGGGTCTTTCTCTGATTTACTTCACTTAGCATATGTGTGCATATTCTATCCATGTTGTCACAAATGGCAGAATTTCTATTGCTAAATAATATTGCATTATATAGACAGATACACAGATAAGATGGAGATTTAGTATGTGTATATATACATCTATATATTTTCTTTATTCATCAATGGATATCCACTAGTGGACACTTAGGTCTTTTCCATGTCTTGACTCTTTGTGAATAATGTTTTCATGAGGGTGCCTGGGTGGCTTAGTGGGTTAAGCTGCTGCCTTCGGCTCAGGTCATGATCTCAGGGTCCTGGGATCGAGTGCCGCATCGGGCTCTCTGCTCCGCAGGGAGCCTGTTTCCCTCTCTCTGCCTGCCTCTCTGCCTACTTGTGATCTCTCTCTCTGTCAAATAAATAAATAAAATCTTAAAAAAAAATAATGTTTTCATGAATGTGGGATATAGATACTCTTTTTAAGATACTGATTTCATTTCCTTATCATATATACCATAAGTGGGACTGCTAGGTTATATAGTAGTTCTATTTTTAATGTTTTTAATGGAACTCCCTACTAGTGTCCATGGTGGTTGTACTAATGTCCATTCTAAGAGCACAGAGTTCCCTTTTCTCCACATACTTATCAGCACTTCTTAACTAATGTCTTCTTGGTAAGAGCCATTCTTTTTTTTTTTTTTTTTAAAGATTTTATTTATTTATTTGTCAGAGAGAGAGAGCACAGGCAGACAGAGTGTCAGAGGGAGAAGCAGGCTTCCTGTGGAGCAAGGAGCCCGATGCGGGACTCGATCCCAAGACACTGGGATCATGACCTGAGCCGAAGGCAGCCGCTTAACCAACTGAGCCACCCAGGCATCCCGGTAAGAGCCATTCTAACAGGAGTGATGTGATTTTTTTTTTTTTTAAACTAACATATAATGTATTATTTGTTTTAGGGGTACAAGTTTGTGATTCATCAGTCTTACACAATTCATAGAGCTCAATGTCCACCACCTAGCCACCCTATTCCTCCCGGCCCCCTCCCTTCCATCAACCCTCAGTTTGTTTCCTGAGATTAAGAGTCTCTTATGGGCTCTCTCTCTTTCTGGTTTCATCTTGTTTCATTTTTCCCTTCCTCCCCCTATGATCCTGTCTTGTTTCTCAAATTCCTCATATCAGTGAGATCATATGATAATTGTTTTTTCTCTGATTGACTTATTTTGCTCAGCATAATACCCTCTAGTTCCATCCATGTCATTGCAAATGGCAAGATTTCAGGGTGGGAGGGTGTTGATGGCTGCATAACATTCCTTTGTATATATATACACATCATGGCCTTTATCCATTTATCTGTTGATGGACATCTAGGCTCTTTCCATAGTTTGGCTATTGTGGACATTGCTGCTACAAACATTCAGGTACACATGCCCCTTTGGAGCACCACATTTGTATCTTTGGGGTAAATGCCCAATAGTGCAATAGCTGGGTAGCTCTATTTTCAACTTTTTGAGGAAACTCCATACTGTTTTTCAGAGTGGCTGCACCAGCTTGCATTCCCACCAACAGTGTAGGAGGGTTCCCCTTTCTCTGCATCCTAGCCAACACCTGTTGTTTCCTGACTTGTTAATTTTATCCATTCTGACTGGTGTGAGGTGGTATCTCATTGAGGTCTGGATTTGTATTTCCCTATTTCTGAGTGACGTTGAGCACTTTTTCATGTGTCTGTTGGCCATCTGGATATCTTCTTTGCCGACATGTCTGTTCATGTCTTCTGCCCATTTCTCGATGAGAATATTTGTTCTTTGGGTGTTGAGTTTGAGCAGTTCTTTGTAGATCTTGGATACTAGCTCTTTATCTGATATATCATTTGATAATATCTTCCCCCATTCTGTCAGTTGTCTTTTGTTTTTGTTGACTGTTTCCTTTGCTGTGCAAAAGCTTTTGATCTTGATGAAGTCCCAATAGTTCATTTTTGGCCTTGCTTCCCTTGCCTTTGGTGACATGTCTAAGAAGAAGTTGCTGTGGCTAAGGTTGAAGAGGTTGCTGCCTGTCTTCTCATCAAGGATTTTGATGGATTCCTGTCCCACATTGAGGTCTTTCACCCATTTGGAGTCTATTTTTGTGCGTGGTGTAAGGAAATGGTCCAGTTTCATTCTTCTGCATGTGGCTGTCCAATATTCCCAACACCATTTGTTGAAGAAACTTTTTTCCATTGGACATTCTTACCTGCTTTGTTGAAGATTAGTTGACCATAGAGCTGAGGGTCTATTTCTGGACTCTCCTGTTCCACTGATCTATGTGTCTGTTTTTGTGCCAGTACCATACAGTCTTGATGATTACAGCTTTGTAATAGAGCTTGAAGTACAGAATTGTGATGCCACCAGCTTTGCTTTTCTTTTTCAACATTCTTCTGCTTATTTGGGGTCTTTCCTGGTTCCAGACAAATTTTAGGATTATTGGTTCTTTTTCCTTGAAAAAAGTTGATGGTTTTTTGATAGGGATTGCATTAAATGTGTAGATTGCTCTAGATAGTATGGACATTTTCACAATATTTGTTCTTCCAATCCCAGAGCATGGAATGTTTTTCCATTTCTTTGTGTCTTCCTCAATTACTTTCAAGAGTATTCTATCGTTTTCTGAATACAGATTCTTTGCCTCCTTGTTTAGGTTTATTCCTAGGTATCTTATGACTTTGGGTGCAATGGGTAAATGGAATGGACTCCTTAGTTTCTCTTTCTCCTGTCTCATTGGTGTATAGAAATGCAAATGATTTCTGTGCATTGATTTTACATCCTGACACCTTCCTCAATTCCTGTATGAGTTCTAGCAGTTTTGGGGTGGAGTCTTTTGAGTTTCCATGTAAAGAATCATATCATCTACAAAGAGTGAGAGTTTGACTTCTTTACTGATTCAGATGCCATGTATTTCTTTTTATTATCTGATTGCTGAGGCCAGGACTTCTAATACTATGTTGAGTAGCAGTGGTGATAGTGGACATCCCTGATGTGTTCCTGACCTTAAGGGAAAAGCTCTCAGTTTTCCCTGTTAAGAATGATACTTGTGGGCACCTGGATGGCTCAGTCATTAAGTATCTGCCTTTGGCTCAGGTCATGATTCCAGAGTCCTGGGATGGAGCCCTGCATCGGGCTTCCTGTTCTATGGGAACCCTGCTTCTCTCTCTCCCACTCCCCCTGCCTGTGCTCCTTTTTTTAAAAATTTTTTTTATTTTTATTTTTTTTAAAATTTTATTTTTTATAAACATATAATATATTTTTATCCCCAGGGGTACAGGTCTGTGAATCGCCAGGTTTACACACTTCACAGCACTCACCATAGCACATACCCTCCCCAATGTCCATAATCCCACCCCCCCACCCCCCCCCCCCTTAACCCTCAGTTTGTTTTGTGAGATTAAGAGTCACTTATGGTTTGTCTCCCTCCCAATCCCATCTTGTTTCATTTACTCTTCTCCTACCCCCTTAACCCACCATGCTGTGCTCCTTTTTTACTGTGTCTCACTCTGTCCAATAAATAAGTAAAAAAAAAGAATGATACTTGCTGTGGGCTTTTCAAAGACAGCTTTTATGATATTGAGGTATGTACACTCTATCTCTACACTGTGAAGAGTTTTGATGAAGAAAGAGTGCTATATTTTGTCATTTTCTTTTTCAGCATCCACTGAGAGTATAATATGATTCTTGTTCTTTCTTTTATTAATGTATATCATCTTGATTGATTTGTAGATGTTGAACTAACCTTGCAGCCCAGGAATAAATCCCACTTGGTCATGGTGAATAATCTTTTTAATGTACTGTTGAATCCTATTGGCTAGAATTTTGGTAAGAATTTTTGCACCCATGCTCATCAGGGATATTGTTCTGTAATTTCCCCTCTTGATGGGGTCTTTGTCTGGTTTGGGGGTCAAGGTAATGCTGGCCTCATAAAGGCCTGAAAGGACTTCGGAAATTTTCCTTCCATTTCTATTTTTGTAGAACACTTTCAGGAGAATAGGTATTAATTCTTCTTTAAATGTTTGATAGAATTCCCCTGGGAAGCCATCTGGCCCTGGGCTCTTGTTTGACTGCTTCAATTTCCTTGCTGGTTATGGGTCTGTTATGGTTTTCTATTTCTTCCTGGTTCAGTTATGGTAGTTTATACTCTCTAGGAATGCATCCATTTCTTTCAGATTGTCTAATTTGTTGGCATAGAGTTGCTCATAATATGTTCTTATAATTGTTTGTATTTCTTTGGTTTTGGTTGTGATCTTTCCTTTTTCATTCATGATTTTGTTAATTTTGGCCTTTTTTCTTTTTGGTAAGTCTGGCCAGGGGTTTATCAATCTTAAAATTCTTTCAATGAACCAGCTCCTACTTTCGTTGATCTGTTCTACCCTTCTTTTGGTTTCTATCTTATTGATTTCTGCTCTGATCTTTATTATTTCTCTTCTGCTGGGTTTAGGCTTTATTTGGTATTCTTCTCTAGGTGTAAGGTTAAGTTGTGCATTTGAGACCTTTCTTGTTTCTTGAGAAAGGCTTATATTGTTATATAATTTATCAGGACCACCTTTACTGCATCCTAAAGTTTTTGAACAGTTGTGTTTTCATTTTCATTTGTTTCCATGAATTTTTAAAATTCTTCTTTAATTTTCCAGTTGGCCCATTCATTCTTTAGTATGATGCTCTTCAGCCTCCATATATTTTAGTTCTTTCCAAATTTCATCTTGTGATTGAGTTTAAGTTTCAAAGCATTATAGTCTGAAAATACGTAGGGAATGATCCCAGTCTTTCGGACCCGCTTGAGACTGGATTTGTGACCCAGGATGTGATCTATTCTGGAGAATGTTCCATGTGCACTAGAGAAGAATGTATATTCTGTTGCTTTGGGATGAAATGTTCTGAATATATCTGTGAAGTCCATCTAGTCCAGTGTCATTTAAAGCCTTTTTTTCCTTGTTGATCTTTTGCTTAGATCTGTCCATTTCAATGAAGGGGATGTTAAAATCCCCTGTTATTGTATTACTGTTGATACGTTTCTTTGATTTTGTTATTACCTGGCTTATATAATTGGCTGCTCTCATGTTAGGGGCATAGATATTTACAATTGTTAGATCTTCCTGTTGGATAGACCCTTTAAGTATGATAGTGTCCTTCCTCATGTCTTATAGTATTTGGATTAAAATCTAATTTGTCCGATATAAGGATTGCTGCCCCAGCTTTCTTTGGATGTCCATTAGCATAGTAAATGGTTTTTCCACTCTCACTTTAAATCTGGAGGTGCCTTTGGGTCTAAAATGAGTCTCTTGCAGACAGCTTATTGATGGGTCTTGCCTTTTTATCCATTCTGATAGCTTGCATCTTTTGATAGAAGCATTTAGCCCATTTACATTCAGGGTAACTATTGAAAGATAGGAATTTAGTGCCATTGTGTTGCTTGTAAGGTGACTCTTACTGTATATTGCCTCTGTTCCTTTCTGGTCTATGTTAATTTTAGGCTCTCTCTTTGCTTAGAGGACCCCTTTCAGGATTTCATGTAGGGCTGATTTGGTGTTTGTCTTGGAAGCTTTTTCTCTCTCCTTCTATTATCAGTGACAGCCTAGCTAGATATAGTATTCTGGGCTGCATATTTTTCTCATTTAGTGAATATATCATGCCAGTCCTTTCTGGCCTGCCAGGTCTCTGTGGATAGGTCTGCTGCCAACCTAATATTTCTACTTTTCTAGGTTACCTCTTGTCTAGAGCTACTTTCAGGATTTTCTCTTTGGTTCTGAGACTGAAAGTTTTACTATTAGATTGGGGGGGGTATTGACCTATTTTTATTGATTTTTGAGGGGGGTTCTCTGTGCTTCCTGGATTTTGATGCCTGTCTGCTTCCCCAAATTAGGGACGCTTTCTGCTATCATTATTCCAGTATATTCCAGTATATTCTTCTACATACTTGTAAATTTTTCAGCTCTCCTCCAGCTATTGATTTATAGTTTCATGACATTGTGATCAGAAGACATAATTTGTATGCATTAACTTGAATAATGTTCCCTGTTGACTTGAGAATCTGTATTCTGCTGCTGTTTGTAGAAATGTCCTCTATATATCTGTTAGGGCCATTTATTCTGAACCACAGTGCTGACAAATTTCCTTAAGAATTTTTTAGGATAATCTATCCATTGTTGAAAGTGGGATAATCAAGTCCTCTATCATGTTTTTATTGTTGTCTATTTCTCTTTTAATATTAGTATTTTCTTAATATATTTAGGTACTCTGATGTTTTGTTCATGTATATTTATGATTGGTAGATATCTTTGATAAATGATCCATTTATCTATAATATGGCCTTCCTTATCTCATTAGTTTTTTTTTTTTTTCCTTGTTATAGGATTTGACTTAAGGTCTTTTTTTTTTTCCCCCTTAAGTAAGTACAGCTATTCCTGCTCTCTTTAGGTTTCCATGTGCATGGAGTATCTTTCTCCATAACTTCACTTTAAGCCTCTATGTCTCCTCAAGCTGACATGAGTTTCTTTTAGGTGGCACATAGTTTGGTCATCTTCTGATTGCAGCATTTAATCCTTTTATATTTAAAAAGTTAATGAAAAAAGTTAATGATAGGTAATGAGTTGTAGGTAAGGTTGTGTGATTCTCTTGTTCCTTTCTTCCGTTCTTGTCCTCTTATGTAAATTTAGGATTCTCCATAGTGGTATGCTTTGATTCACTTCTCTTAATCTTTTTTTTTTTTTTTTCAACCTACTCCAAGTTTTAGATTTGTGGTAAACATAAATCATACTTAAAATGGCTTATGTTAGGCTAACAACTTCAATTACATTTAAAGACTCTAATCATTTACTCTTCCTTTATGTTTTTAATGTTGCAACATTGCAACTTATATGTTTTTATTGCATAATCATTAAAATTATGTGGTTTAGACATTTTTAATACTTTTTCCTTTAACCCTTACAGTAGGGTGAACTAACATCACAAATTAACACACTGCGTTATTAGAGTATTCTGAATTGATTGTATGGTTAACTTTACCAGTGTGTTTTTATACCTTCATATATTTTCCTATTTCTAATGAATGTCCTTTCATTTTAGCTTGGCAAATTCCTTTCAGCGTTTTTTGTAAGGCAGGTAACAGGTGATTACCTCCCTCAGCTTTTGTTTGGGAATGTCTTCACCTTAACTCTACTTCTGAAGGACAACATTGGAGGGTAAAGTATTTTGGTGGCAAGCTCCCCTCCCTGCCTTCTTCCTACCCTCAGCCCCAGTCCTTTGACTATGTCATTCCACTCTTAATCTGCAAAGTTTCTTTCAAGAAATCCACTGGTAGCCTTATGGGGATTACCTTCTATGAGAGAATTAACTTTTACTGGCCTTGCTGCATAAAATATTCTCTTTGATTTCAGACAGAAATGTACAATAATGTTTTGTGGAGACAATCATTTTAGTTTGAAATTTGGGGATGACATATTCTCTTAATGAATTTGGGTGTCCAGATACCATATTTGAGAAGTCCTCAGCCATTAAATCTTCAAGGTTTTTGTTCCTTTCTCCCTCTATTTTCCTTCTGAGATTCCAATTTACCTTTCATGCTTCATGTTGGCTTTCTTCACTCTTTTTTCTTTGTTCTCCATTGAAGAATTACAAAGATCTTGTCTGCTACTTCCCAGAATCTTTTTTCTGCTTGAGCAGTATGCTTTTGATGCTTTTTATTGCATTTTTCATTTCATTCACTATATTCTTTAGCTCCAGAATTTGATTGGTTCTTCTAAAATTATTTCTGTTCAACTTTGCATTTTTTTGGTGCATTTTTTTCTTGATTTCACTCTGTTATCTTTATTATTTTGGGGGGTCAAAAATTCAAATTTATTGACATTTTCAAACAAGAGACTTCTTTGTTGCTTCATTCCACTGTACAATACATGTGGAAAATATCTGTACAAAGCTTTTTGAAGCTGAATGTGCTAAAAATATCATGGATACAGTCGTTAACATCTTGTAGTATATATGTGCAAATTTTATGAGTCTTCCTAAGTTTAGAAGACAACAAATTTAATGATCCTGTGTCCTTTGCTAATGCTCCTTGACTTATTGTAGAGTAATTTTACAAAGATTTGCCATATGTTTAACTTCAAATGAAAATTTTCTTAGAACAGAAGGGATGCTTGCCTAATATTCAGTAATCAAAGACAAAAAACAAACAAAAATCATAATCACACTGCACATTAATGAGCTACATTTAAGGCTCTAAGAAAAGGGAAACCTCATTTGTGAAGATGCAAGTATAAGAATTTATACTGATGATGATTTTATACATTTTTCTACCATAAATCAATATGCAGGTTTTAATTATTGGTAGTTATGTAAATTGGTTACAAAAACCAAGGAAAATTCTTGTAGCTCATTGAGATTTCCTAAGACCGCTATTTTGAATTCTTTATCAGGTAAATAATTGATCCTCATTTCTTTTTGGTTTGTTTCTGAAAGATTATTGTATTCTTCTGGTGTTGTCATATTTTTGTTGATTTTTTTGCATGTTCCTTGAAGTCTTGCATTGCCGACTTCACAGTTGAAGAAGCAGTCACCCCCTATAGTCCTCACTAACTAGCAGAGAGAAATACCTTGCCAGCCCTGCTAGAGATTCTGAGGCTTTCCCAGAGTTTTCTTACAGATCTACCTGCTGAATACTTTTTGCTACCTTGTATGACAGAATTCTTAAAGGTCATGTTTCTTCCCTCAATCCTCTAATAAAGCTATTTCTCAATACCACAAAGCCAGGCCTGTTGTTAATGGTCTTTGTTTTGCTTGCCCTAGAATGATGGCCATGCTCAAGATTGTGGTACTCTTCCAGGCCTACAGATTTGGTCTAACTTTGTGAACACACTCACCAGACCTCTGTGAAACTCTTGCTGCTGATGGGAGTGCCAGGGAGCCCTTTGGGATCTGCATTCTAGGTGTCCCCTGTGACTCACTGGGGGCTTCCTGATGGTGTCTGTGACATGTTTAGTAGAATCTGCTTCCATCTATTACATCCACCATGCCATAGCTGTCCTTTTCTTAACCCCTCACTGCTTCCAAGTCATGAAGTTCAGTACTCAGTATTCTGGATATGGCAAAAGGGAAATGAGACTCTTAGGCCATGTTTTGCCTGATGAAGAAGCTGTGTACTAGTCACACAGTCTGACTTTTCCCCATGGAAGAAACCATGGACTGAAAAAGTTTCTCTTAACACTGAGCTGTGCTGGTTTAGGAAATGGGTGATGTTGGTAAAATGAACCATTGCTGGTTTCCATGTCTCCATCTTGTATTTTTTGGCTGCTACCAATGTGCTGAAACTTCCCCAATGGATCCCTGGATTTCCAGAAAGTCTTCCTTGTCCATAGGTGGTTGTCTCAATTAGTGTTCTGTAGGGAAAAGATAGTATAAAACACTTACTCCACCATTATGAGGATGTCACTCCTATAATTATTTATCCATTGGTATCTTTTCTAAGCTAAGCACAAGTTCACCCTCACACCTCCAACTCTAATGCACATATTTCATTATAGCCCTTTTCCCCTTTGCTTATCCCCCATTCCAATAGTGAGAACCTGGGTTCCACCATCTTTCATCCATTTACATAATAGTTTAATTCTAGTCTGTAAGTATACTGGTTTCATAATTGTTAATCAGTACTCTGATAAGAAACAGCTTTACTAACTAATGCAGTGCTTTTTATACAGCTTCTCTTATCTATAGTCTTAGACTCTTTATTTGTTTCTAAGGTTCTTTAAAGGACCACCTTGTACATTTCCCTTTTATTGAGATTATGTCCTACATATTTTTTTAATGAAAAAAATTAAACAGGCTTTATTGTACAAATACAGTATATAATACATATACCATACAAAAACATGTTCTATTGACTTTTTTTGTGTTTAAATAATAACTTTTTAAAATTTATTTATTTTATTATTTTTAAAAATTTATTATACACATATATTTTTATCCCCAGGGGTACAGGTCTGTGAATCGCCAGGTTTACACACTTCACAGCACTCACCGTCGCACATACCCTCCCCAGTGTCCATAACCCACCCCCCTTCTCCCAACCCCCCTCCCCCCAGCAACCCTCAGTTTGTTTTGTGTGATTAAGAGTCACTTACGGTTTGTCTCCCTCTTAATCCCATCTTGTTTCATTTATTCTTCTCCTACCCCCTTAACCCCCCATGTTGCATCTCCACTTCCTCATATCAGGGAGATCATATGATAGTTGTCTTTCTCTGATTGACTTATTTCGCTAAGCATGATATCCTCTAGTTCCATCCACGTTGTTGCAAATGGCAAGATTTCATTATTTTGATGGCTGCATAGTATTCCATTGTGTATATATACCACATCTTCTTTATCCATTCATCTGTTGATGGATATCTAGGTTCTTTCCATAGTTTGGCTATTGTGGATATTGCTGCTATAAACATTCGGGTGCACGTGCCCCTTTAGACCACTACGTTTGTATCTTTAGGGTAAATACCCAGTAGTGCAATTGCTGGGTCGTAGGGTAGTTCTATTTTCAACATTTTGAGGAACCTCCATGCTGTTTTCCAGAGTGGTTGCACCAGCTTGCATTCCCACCAACAGTGTAGGAGGGTTCCCCTTTCTCCACATCCTCGCCAGCATCTGTCATTTCCTGACTTGTTAATTTTAGCCATTCTGACTGGTGTGAGGTGGTATTTCATTGTGGTTTTGGTTTGTATTTCCCTGATGCTGAGTGATATGGAGCACTTTTTCATGTGTCTGTTGGCCATCTGGATGTCTTCTTTGCAGAAATGTCTGTTCATGTCTTCTGCCCATTTCTTGATTGGATTATTTGTTCTTTGGGTGTTGAGTTTGCTAAGTTCTTTATAGATTTTGGACACTAGCCCTTTATCTGATATGTCGTCTGCAAATATCTTCTCCCATTCTGTCAGTTGTCTTTTGGTTTTGTTAACTGTTTCCTTTGCTGTGCAAAAGCTTTTGATCTTGATAAAATCCCAATAGTTCATTTTTGCCCTTGCTTCCCTTGCCTTTGGCGATGTTCCTAGGAATATGTTGCTGCGGCTGAGGTCGAAGAGGTTGCTGCCTGTGTTCTCCTCAAGGATTTTGATGGATTCCTTTCTCACATTGAGGTCCTTCATCCATTTTGAGTCTATTTTTGGGTGTGGTGTAAGGAAATGGTCCAATTTCATTTTTCTGCATGTGGCTGTCCAATTTTCCCAACACCATTTATTGAAGAGGCTGTCTTTTTTCCATTGGACATTCTTTCCTGCTTTGTCGAAGATTAGTTAACCATAGAGTTGAGGGTCTATTTCTGGGCTTTCTATTGTGTTCCATTGATCTATGTGTCTGTTTTTGTGCCAGTACCATACTGTCTTGATGATGACAGCTTTGTAATAGAGCTTGAAGTCCGGAATTGTGATGCCACCAACTTTGGCTTTCTTTTTCAATATTGCTTTGGCTATTCGAGGTCTTTTCTGGTTCCATATAAATGTTAGGATTATTTGTTCCATTTCTTTGAAAAAAATGGATGGTATTTTTTTTTAAAGATTTTATTTATTTATTTCACAGAGAGAGATCACAAGTAGGCAGAGAGGCAGGCAGAGAGAGGGATAGAGGAGGAAGCAGGTTCTCCGCTCAGTGGAGAGCCCGATGCGGGACTCTATCCCAGGACCCTGAGATCATGACCTGAGCCGAAGGCAGAGGCTTAACCCACTGAGCCACCCAGGTGCCCAAAAATGGATGGTATTTTGATATGAATTGCATTAAATGTGTAGATTGTTTTAGGTAGCATAGACATTTTCACAATATTTATTCTTCCAATCCAGGAGCATGGAATATTTTTCCATTTCTTTGTGTCTTCCTCAATTTCTTTCATGAATACTTTATAGTTTTCTGAGTATAGATTCTTTGCCTCTTTGGTTAGGTTTATTCCTAGGTATCTTCAAGTTTTGGGTGCAATTGTAAATGGGATTGACTCCTTAATTTCTCTTTCTTCTGTCTTGTTGTTGGTGTAGAGAAATGCAACTGATTTCTGTGCATTGATTTTATATCCTGACACTTTACTGAATTCCTGTACAAGTTCTAGCAGTTTTGGAGTGGAGTCTTTTGGGTTTTCCACATATAGTATCATATCATCTGTGAAGAGTGATAGTTTGACTTCTTCTTTGCCGATTTGGATGCCTTTAATTTCCTTTTGTTGTCTGATTGCTGAGGTTAGGACTTCTAGTACTATGTTGAATAGCAGTGGTGATAATGGACATCCCTGCCATGTTCCTGACCTTAGCGGAAAAGCTTTCAGTTTTTCTCCATTGAGAATGATATTTGCAGTGGGTTTTTCATAGATGGCTTGATAATATTGAGGTATGTGCCCTCTATCCCTACACTTTGAAGAGTTTTAATCAGGAAGGGATGCTGTACTTTGTCAAATGCTTTTTCAGCATCTATGGAGAGTATCATATGGTTCTTGTTCTTTCTTTTATTAATGTGTTGTATCACATTGATTGATTTGCGGATGTTGAACCAACCTTGCAGCCCTGGAATAAATCCCACTTGGTCGTGGTGACTAATCCTTTTAATGTACTGTTGAATCCTATTGGCTAGTATTTTGGTGAGAATTTTCGCATCTGTGTTCATCAAAGATATTGGTCTCTAATTCCCTTTTTTGATGGGATCCTTGTCTGGTTTTGGGATCAAGGTGATGCTGGCCTCATAAAATGAGTTTGGAAGTTTTCCTTCCATTTCTATTTTTTGGAACAGTTTCAGGAGAATAGGAATTAGTTCTTCTTTAAATGTTTGGTAGAATTCCCCCGTGAAGCCATCTGGTCCTGGGCTTTTGTTTGTTTGGAGATTTTTGATGACTGTTTCAATCTCCTTACTGGTTATGGGTCTGTTCAGGTTTTCTATTTCTTCCTGGTTCAGTTGTGGTAGTTTGTATGTCTCTAGGAATGCATCCATTTCTTCCAGATTGTCAAATTTGTTGGCGTAGAGTTGCTCATAGTATGTTCCTATAATTGTCTGTATTTCTTTTGTGTTAGTTGTGATCTCTCCTCTTTCATTCATGATTTTATTTATTTGGGTCCTTTCTCTTTTCTTTTTGATAAGTCTGGCCAGGGGTTTATCAATCTTATTAATTCTTTCAAAGAACCAGCTCCTAGTTTCATTGATTTGTTGTATTTTTGTTGTTGTTGTTTCTATTTCATTGATTTCTGCTCTGATCTTTATGATTTCTCTTCTCCTGCTGGGTTTAGGGTTTCTTTCTTGTTCTTTCTCCAGCCCCTTTAGGTGTAGTGTTAGGTTGTGTACCTGAGACCTTTCTTGTTTCTTGAGAAAGGCTTGTACCGCTATATATTTTCCTCTCAGGACTGTCTTTGCTGTGTCCCACAGATTTTGAACTGTTGTGTTTTCATTATTATTTGTTTCCATGAATTTTTTCAAATCTTCTTTAATTTCCTGGTTGACCCATTCATTCTTTAGAAGGATGCTGTTTAGTCTCCATGTATTTGGGTTCTTTCCAAATTTCCTCTTGTGATTGAGTTCTAGCTTCAGAGCATTGTGGTCTGAAAATATGCAGGGAATGATCCCAATCTTTTGATACTGGTTGAGACCGGATTTAGGACCGAGGATGTGATCTATTCTGGAGAATGTTCCATGTGCACTAGAGAAGAATGTGTATTCTGTTGCTTTGGGATGAAATGTTCTGAATATATCTGTGATGTCCATCTGGTCCAGTGTATCATTTAAGGCCTTTATTTCCTTGTTGATCTTTTGCTTGGATGATCTGTCCATTTCAGTGAGGGGAGTGTTAAAGTCCCCTACTATTATTGTATTATTGTTGATGTGTTTCTTTGATTTTGTTATTAATTGGTTTATATAGTTGGCTGCTCCCACGTTAGGGGCATAGATATTTAAAGTTGTTAGATCTTCTTGTTGGACAGATCCTTTGAGTATGATGTAGTGTCCTTCCTCATCTCTTATTATAGTCTTTGGCTTAAAATCTAATTGATCTGATATAAGGATTGCCACTACTGCTTTCTTCTGATGTCCATTAGCATGGTAAATTGTTTTCCACCCCCTCACTTTAAATCTGGAGGTGTCTTCGGGTTTAAAATGAGTTTCTTGTAGGCAACATATAGATGGGTTTTGTTTTTTTATCCATTCTGATACCCTGTGTCTTTTGATTGGGACATATAGCCCATTTACATTCAGGGTAACTATTGAAAGATATGAATTTAGTGCCATTGTATTGCTTGTAAGGTGGCTGTTACTGTATATTGTCTGTTCCTTTCTGGTCTACAACTTTTAGGGTCTCTCTTTGCTTAGAGGACCCCTTTCAATATTTCCTGTAGAGCTGGCTTGGTGTTTGCAAATCTTTCAGTTTTTGTTTGTCCTGGAAGCTTTTAATCTCTCCTTCTATTTTCAATGATAGCCTAGCTGGATATAGTATTCTTGGCTGCATGTTTTTCTCATTTAGTGCTCTGAATATATCATGCCAGTCCTTTCTGGCCTGCCAGTTCTCTGTGGATAAGTCTGCTGCCAATCTAATATTGTTACCATTGTATGTTACAGACTTCTTTTCCTGTGCTGCTTTCAGGATTTTCTCTTTGTCACTAAGACTTGTAAATTTTACTATTAGGTGACGGGGTGTGGACCTATTCTTATTGATTTTGAGGGGGGTTCTCTGAACCTCCTGGATTTTGATGCTTGTTCCCTTTGCCATATTGGGGAAATTCTCTCCAATAATTCTCTCCAATATACCTTCTGCTCCCCTCTCTCTTTCTTCTTCTTCTGGAATCCCAATTATTCTAATGTTGTTTCGTCTTATGGTGTCACTTATCTCTCGAATTCTGCCCTCATGGTCCAGTAGCTGTTTGTCCCTCTTTTGCTCAGCTTCTTTATTCTCTGTCATTTGGTCTTCTATATCGCTAATTCTTTCTTCTGCCTCATTTATCCTAGCAGTGAGAGCCTCCATTTTTGATTGCACCTCATTAATAGCTTTTTTAAAATTTCAACTTGGTTAGATTTTAGTTCTTTTATTTCTCCAGAAAGGGCTTTTATATCTCCCGAGAGGGTTTCTCTAATATCTTCCATGCCTTTTTCAAGCCCGGCTAGAACCTTGAGAATTGTCATTCTGAACTCTAGATCTGACATATTACCAATGTCTGTATCGATTAGGTTCCTAGCCTTCGGTACTGCCTCTTGTTCTTTTTTTTGTGGTGAATTTTTCCGCCTTGTCATTTTGTCCAGATAAGAGTATATGAAGGAGCAAGTAAAATACTAAAAGGGTGGCAACAACCCCAGGAAAATATGCTTTTACCAAATCAGCAGAGATCCCAACTTGTGAGGGGGGAGAAAGGGGATAAAAAGAGATTCAGAAAGAAAAAAAAAAAAAGAAACAAAAAGAGAAAACAAATAAAGAAAAAATATAAAAAAGAAAAAAATATATATTAGATAAACTAGTTAAAAAACGTTTAAAAAATAAAGAAAAGGGTAAAAGTTAAAAAAATTTATCAGAAGAAGAGAAAAATAATTGAAAAAGAAAAAAAAATTAAATTAACTGCAAGACTAAAGAATCATGGGGAGAAAGTCACGAGTTCTGTGCTTTGCTTTCTCCTCCTCTGGAATTCCGCTTCTCTCCTTGGTATTGAAACTGCACTCCTTGGTAGGTGAACTTGCACCTGGCTGGATTTCTTGTTGATCTTCTGGGGGAGGGGCCTGTTGTAGTGATTCTCAAGTGTCTTTGCCCCAGGCGGAATTGCACCACCCGTACCAGGGGCCGGGCTGAGTAATCCACTCGGGTTTGCTTTAGGGAGCTTTTGTTCCCTGAGCGCTTTCTGTAGAGTTCTGGAGGGTGGGAATGAAGATGGCAGCCTCCCGGTCTCTGGCCCAGAGGAGCCGAGAGCTCAGGGCCCCACTCCTCAGTGCGCCCTCAGAGAACAGCGCCCACCTACTACTGTCTCCCTGGCCTCCGGCCTCGCTCTGAGCTGACCGAGCCTGCAACCAGTTCAAGGTAACCCTGAGCTGAGAGCTTACTCCTCGGCTCTGTCTCTGTAGCCGGCTTCCCTGTTCTAATACCTGCAAGCTCTGCGACACTCAGACACCCCCGATCCTTCTGTGACCCTGCGGGACCTGAGGCCACGCTGACCCTGCGTGGGCTTCACCCTGGTTTAGCCTCTGGAGCAATGTCCCTCAGCGGAACAGACTTTTAAAAGTCCTGATTTTGTGCTCCGTTGCTCCGCCGCTTGCCGGGAGCCGGCCCCTCCCCCCCGTGGTCTATCTTCCTGTCGCTTTGGATTCACTTCTCCGCCAGTCCTACCTTTCAGAAAGTGGTTGATTTTCTGTTTCTAGAATTGCTGTTCTTCTTCTCTTCGATCTCCCATTGGATTTGTAGGTGTTTACAATCTTTAGATAAGCTATCTAGTTGATCTCCTGCTACCTGAAGTAGTCTCAGCCTGCTACTTCTCCGCCATCTTGACTCCCAACCCGATTATGTCCTACATTTTGATACAATTAGATTCTTTTCTTCTAGTTTGCTTTACATGTTTGGAACCCCTAACCACCTAATGGGTTCTTTTTTTTTTAAACATTCAGTTTCATTCTTTGTGCTATGAAGTTGTAATGGTTTTGACAAGTTCATGGTCTAATGTATTAATCAGTACTCTTATCACATAGAATTGCTTTATCATCCCCCTGCCCCTAATCCTGTCTCACCTTTTAAACTTTCCTCTCCCTTAGAATCCAAGGTCAGGACTTTTTTGCTTTCTGTCTTATAGTTTTAACTTTTTCTGAAGGTCATGTAAATTTAATAATTCAATATGTAGCCTGTTCAGGCTGACAACTTTCATTTAGCAATATGCAGTTAACATTCACTGATATTAATAGCTCATGACCTGTATCTCTGAATACTAAATAGTAGGTATATCTCACTATTTGTCCTCACATATTGAAGGACATCTCGAGTTCTTCCAGTTTTGGACAATATAAATAGTGCTGTTGTAAACTTTCCCATGGATGTGTGGACATTAGTTTTCAAAAGAGGTAAACAAATACTGAGAATGTGATTGCTAGATCAAAGATAAACCTCTGTTTAGCTTTTTAAGAAACTGTCAAGGAGTCTTCCAGAGTGGATGCACCATTTTCATTCCTTCCAGTGGTGGATATTTCTTTCTGTTTCTCCAAGTCCTTGACAAAATTTTTATTCTTAGGATTTAATTTTTTAAATTTTTACCAACTCTAAAAGGCATGGAGTATTATGTTGTTTAATTTTCTTTTCCCTAATGACAAATGGTTGTTGATGATCTTTGAAATTGCTTAATCTGTGATCTGTCTCTAAGTAATTTTGAAAGTATTCTATTACTATTTGAATATTCTGCTACATTCTCTTTTCTCACCTTTCCAATTACGTCTACATTGAAACTTTTGGTACTGTTCATCAGTTCTTAGATGTTCTGATGTTGTTTTCATTTTCTTTTCATGTTCTCATTTCCATTTGAAAAGTTTCCATTGATTCTCTTGATGTTCACAGACTCTTTCCTTGGAGTGTTAAACTTGGTGAGCAGATCAAAGGTATTCTTCATTTCAGTTACTTGCTTCTTGATTTCTTGCATGTGCTTTTGATTCTCTTGCATTGTTGTTATCTCTCTGGTGACAGAGTATTGTAAAACACTTGTCTGATAATTCCCACATTTGTGTCACATCTGAATTTGTTTCTGAGGATGGTTTTGATTCTTTAGGTTTGTGTAATTTTGTTGAAATTTGGACACTGTATATGCAATAGGTATTATCTATATTGTCATGTGAGAAGTTATACTAATTTGCCTAGGATTTCAGCTTTCTTTAGTGATAGGTTTCAAATACCTCTACTGTTTGTATTTATACCTCTCTTGGGTTTAGGGTTTCTCTTTGCCCTGTACCTCAGAAAGAGTACTGGGACCTCTTTCAACTGCAATTCAATGTTAATATTCTTGTGGTTTATTGGGATGATGCCTGGATGTGACAGAAGGAAAGCAAGCCACATACTTTGGAATCAATCTCAGATTTACAGTTGTGCCCTCTTTTTGGGGTTTGCCTTTCTCATTTTTCTGGTTGTTTTCCAGGCATACAACTTTCATCTTTTTTGTCCCCTCATCTGTTTTACTTTCAGCATTCACAATCTTTTTTTTTTTCTTTTTTTTGAAGTCCTGTCCTGTTGTGAATTAGTTTTTCCTTCTCTTTTTCATATAGGAAGCTGGAAAAGGTACAGTGTTATGTAATTTCTTTATACCATGGGAAATAAGGTCTGGATAAGGGTTTCCCTGAGACCTGGGCTTCATGATGAGGGTTTTGGAGGGTATCGTAGTGGTGTCTCTTGTTTATTCCTTGGAGTCATGTGTTTGTTTTTCTCAGATTTTTTTTTTTTTTTGGTGAAAGCCTAGTGCAGTCTCTGGAAGGAATTGTGACCCTCAGAAGTTTCTTACTCCAGTCCACACTCTGTGGGCAGCAATTTCTGATTTTTCAATAAAGTAAGTCTTACTATCATTCATGGCTTCCAGCTGCTGCTGCTGCTCCTGCCTCTCCACGACTGGGGATAACTGTCCTCTGCTCTGAGTTTTCTGATAGTTCTAAGAAAGTTGTTCATTTTCAGATTGTCCAGCTTTTCTTATTGTGGGCAAAAGAGTGCCAAATTATGACACTTTTACAACTTGGGCCTGAAAACAAAAGACTAGCTGGTTTTTAAATTAAAGATAAATTAACTTTAAAATAAATTATATCAAGGATCAATTTATTAATGACAAGCAGCATTATATTGCATAAGATAAAGTCACTGAATAGATTATTGTTATTTAAGTGTTAAACTTGTAGGATCATGTATTTCCAAATATTTTATCCATGCTCAAAAACAGAAGAATCAAAATGATTTGAAACATTTGGATTTCAACTTCTCAGTTTGCAGATCATCTCATTTGTACTTTTGAGCTCTCTCAACAAATTTATTATAGCCTACTATTTATTTCAACTGTATGAAGTATTTTCTTTAGAAGAGTACACAGTATATAACTTTAGTATAGGAGTATAACAAATTTTTAAAAAATCCTATTACTTCTTCCCTTGTTTCTGCTTTATTCTTACTCAGTAGGAACTCCATGGACCTCATTGTCTTCTGTTTAGGCACCAGTCCTATTCTTTACTCCTCTACCATCCCCAGCTTCACTGATCCATACAATATCCTATGAGATGCTATATGATATTTGTTTAATTCTTAATTCTCTTAGGCATATCAAGTTCCTTGGGGTTCCTTGGCACTCAAACTAAAATCTTGTTTCAGACCTCTATAGGATTCCAAGTAAGTATTTGTATTGTGTCAATCATATAATGTCTTGGGTACTTCCCACTTAACAGTGGCTGTTATTTTCCTTGATTTATATATTAATGTAATTATTAACCCATCTGTGCCTCAGTTTCTGCTTTGTACTTTCTTAAATCTTTTAGTAGATATATGATTCTTTCTTCCTTCACTCACTAGTTCCCAAACCCCTAAATTTCTACTCTACCTTTAGAATCAGGTAAATAATGCATGTAACATATGAACATTTTATAAAATTACACTGTATGAATAAAGAAATGTACATGAGGTGGGAAAGAAATGTCCATAAACTACACTCTTTCTGGAGAAGTTAACATGTACACATATTTATCTATTCTTCCCCTTTCATACATAATAATTTGGGATAAGGATTTTTCTTCTCTACATTCTATGAAAACTAATAAGATGAGTTAGTGATTGGCTAGGTTTGCTTCATGAAAGTACTGAAAGTGATCTGTCCTTAATATGAAAATGCTATTTTAAGTAGTACAGAAAAGTTTGTCAGACATTTTTCATGAAATCTTATGAATTTAAATGAACCATCTGAAAGCTAACTCCAAATTTAATGATAGTCACATTAATTACCAAGAGAGTTTGTAGTTCAAGAAAGTAACTAACAGGGGCACCTGGGTGGCTCAGTGGATTAGGCCTCTGCCTTTGGCTCAGGTCATGATCCCAGGGTCCTGGGATGGAGCCCTGAATCGGGCTCTCTGCTCAGCAGGGAGCCTGCTTCCTCCTCTCTCTCTGCCTGCCTCTCTGCCTACTTGTGATCTGTCTGTCAAATAAATAAAATCTTAAAAAAAAAAGTAGCTAACAGCTAGACAAAACTGATTTTAATCATCAGATTTAAAAGCCATTCAAGTACTATTTTGTAGGAATTGCAGAAAAAGAAAACATCATGGAAGGAAATGAAAAAATGATGGAACGGGTGCGGAGAAAAAAGTAATGGACATGATATTAGGGAAAAAGACATTTCAGCTTTTTAACTATATTGATTGACTTGATAATATGGTTTAAAATCCCATTGAAGAATATATGTATCTTCATATTTTACTAATTCATGTTTTCAAAGATTTCACTTATCTGAGATAGAGAAAAAGAGAGAAACTGAGAGAATGAGTGGGAGGAGGGGCAGAAGAGAAGCAGACTCCCTGCAGAGCAGGGAGCCTGATCTGGGACTTCATCACAGGACCCTGGGATCATGACCACAGCTAAAGGCAGATGCTTAACTGACTGAGCCACCCAGGTGCTTACTAATTCATTTTTGATAGGGCTTAGACCAGTTAAACATACTTAGTTACAAAAGACTGTCATTAGCATCCTAAGACAACTCTGTGGAAATACAGTTGCTATCAGTGGTATCCAGGGCTGTCATTTTTAATTTCTTGTCCACAGAAGTTTTAGAAATGGAGTCCAAGTAAAAGCATTTGTGCACAGAAGGGAGTAACAATGAGTTGAAATAGTTCAGGTCAGTGAAATATCCTGCGAGGTTCAGGAGAGTGTGTGTGTTTATCACTGACAGACATTTTTTGTTCGTTCTATGGGTACAAAGTGAAAAACAAACATTGATCTCTGCAAAGCTATTTTAGCTAAGAAAGTGCTAATACATTCTTAGATTTTGAGCCACAGTGAAGTCTGTCAGGTCTTGGAGGGATAATTGTAGACTTTTTCCAAAAACAAGATGACAATTGCTCATTTTTTTCCTCTTATCCCCACAAACACAAGATTATCAGTTCTTGTGTCCTACTTATCCTGTCTTGTTTTATTTCTGTCTTGCACTGGGATTTCACTCTGCATCCATGAGCATGGGTGGAACAGAAAACTAATGTTTAGTCCAAATAGGACCCAAAAGTATTGGATATTTGCCAACGTAAGAATATAAGAATGTAATCAAAATATTTGCAGTTGTCATTCTATGAACAAAAAAATAAGACTTTAAAACAGCTTTCAGAAAGTATGTTGGACCGTAGGTCAGAAAATTTAGGGAAAACTGGGGGGAAAGGCTAATGGTGAAGTTATAAATACTAACCAGGTGGAGCAGATAGCAGTTTCCCACACTGAAGGAGAATTCAATGAAGGAATATGTTTTAGAATAATAAGAAAATGGTACTGAAATATAGTAGAAAGTTTCTATTTTAGTTTCTATTTAGTTAAAAGTAGGTTTTTTGGTGGGGGTGGGGGGTGCCTGGGTGGCTCATTTGTTAAGCATCTGCCTTCGGCTTAGGTCCTGATCCCAGGATCCTGGGATCAACCCGCATTGGCCTCCCTGCTCCACAGGAAGCCTGCTTCTCCCTCTCCCACTCCCCCTGCTTGTGTTCCCTCTCTTGCTGTGTCTTTCTCTGTCAAAGAAATAAATAACATCTTAAAAAAAAAAAAAAGTTTTTTTTTTTTTTTTTTTAAATCACCAGCAACTATAGTAAAAAGAAAGGTGGTGAACATTCTGTTAATGTATAAGGATTACAAAAAGAAGGGACGTCACCTTCTCATAATGGAGTAATGGGGAATAGACTTATGCTTCTACTCAAAACAATGGCTTTCAAGAAACTGGAAATCCTCCAAAAAAGGAAAATAATCCTTGAGAAATGAGAAACCAAGTGAGCCCTGCAATCACCCAGTTTAGTATAAATGAGAGTTTCCAGGCCTTAAAGCCAAAAGGGTAACCAAGGCAGAGTGGGGGACTCTCAGAGTGGAGCAGATGTTGCTGAAAGTCTACATAGTTCTAGAGAGTTTGGAGTTAAATTACTCCACATTCTGGTACTTCTATTTTTAGTTTTTTCAGGAACCTTCCTACTGTTTCCACAGTGGCTGAAACCAGTTTACATCCCCACCCACAGTGTATGAGTGTTGGTTTGTCTTCACATCTTCACCAACACTTGTTTCTTGTATTTTTGATTTTAGCCATACTGACAGATGCAAGGTGGTATCTCAGCATGGGTTTGATTTGCATTTCCCTGATGTTTTCATGTGTCTGTTGGCCATCTGAACATTCTCTTTGGAGACATGTCTGTTTGGGCCCATGTCCATTTTTTAACTGGATGGTTAATTCTGGGGGGTGGTGAGTTGTGTAAGTTCTTTACAGATTTTGGATACTGACCCTTTAACAGATAAATCATTTGAAAATATCTTCTCCCACTCCCTAGGTTGCCTTTTAGTTTTGCTGATTGTTTCCTTTGTGGTACAGAAGGTTTTCATTTTGGTGTAGTTCCAATACTTTATTTTGGCTTGTATATTCCTTGTCCCAGAAGACCTATCTAGAAAAATGTTGCTACAAAGGATATCAGAGACATTAAAGCCTGTGAGCTTTTCTCAGGTTTTTATGGTTTTCAGGTCTCACATTTAGGTTCATAATTCATTTTCAGTTTATTTTTGTGTATGGTCTAAATAGTCCTGGCTCATTCTCTTGCTATCTAGTTTTCCCCAGCACCATTCATTGAAGAGATTGGTTTTTCCCCCACTGTATGTTCTTGCCTCCTTTGTCAAAAGTTAACTGAGCATGAATTTGTGGGGTGATTTCTGGGCTTTCTATTCTGTTCCCTTGATCTTTTAGTCTTTTTTGGTGCAAGTACCATACTTTTTTGATTACTGCAGCTTTGCAAATTAACTTTAAGTCCAGATTTGTAATACCTCTAGCTCTCTTCTTGTTTCAAGATTGCTTTGGCTGTTCAGGTTTCTTTTTTGGTTCCATATAAATTTTAGGATTGCTTATTCTAATTCAGTGAAAAATGCTGCTGGTATTTATAGGGACTGCATTAAATCTGTAGATTGTTCTGGGTAGTAGGCATATTTTAACAACATTTATTTTCCAATCCACAAGCATGGATACCTTTCTTTACCCAAAGAATACAAAAATATTCTTTGAAAAGATTTATGTACCCCTATGTTTATTGTAGTATTATTACAATAGCCAAATTATGGAAGCAGCCCAAGTGTCCACTGATAGGTTAAGGGGTGTGTGTGTGTGCATGTGTGTACATGCACACACACACACATATATGAGTATTAACCAGCCATAAAATAAATGAAATCTTGCCATGTGCAACAACATGGATGGATCTACAGAGTATAATGCTAAGTGAAATGAGTTATTCAGAACGGTAAATACCATATAATTGCACTCATCTGTGGAATCAAGGAACAAAATAATAAAGAAAAACAAGATAAACCAAAAAAGTGGATTCTTCACTGTAGAGAAGACACAGATGGTGCCTGAAGGGGAAGTGGGTGGGAGATAAATAAAACAGTTGAATTGGATTACAAAAGCACTGAATAATGTATACCACTGTTGAATCACTGCATTGTACACCTGAATGCCCTACAACACCATTTGTTCACTACCCTGGGATTAAAATCTAAAAAATAAAATGAAAGAAATGATAGAGTTTGCAGAACAAAGAGAGAATAGAACTCACTGATGTCTGCAGAGACTTGCCCTAGAATAATGGTGGCATATGAACAGGCCCACACGCAGGGGAAGAGACTACCTGACATTTGGAAAAGGACCAATGAAAGGGGTTAGAACAACAATGTCCAGTGCTCTCATGGGGCTGTGCTACTGGCTGTCTGCAAGCCAGAGTGGAAAATCTAATAATTCACAAGCCAGTGGCAGAGAACTTGGAAAGGTCATCCCTTAGTGGTTGATATAATTAGCCTTAGAATAAACATCATTCTGTTGTTGCCTAAAAAACATCTTAAAACACAGATTCAAATGATCAACTAAACCATCTTCAAGTAACTTAATTATGTCCTAGCATAAAGCTCAAAAAACTTAGATAATTTTTTTATCTCTTGAGCTTTCTAACCTCTGAAAAAATTAAAAGTCACATTATCTTTTTGCCATTCAAAAATTACCAACCATGCAAAGAAGCAGAAAAACATACCGAGAATGAGGAACAGAAATGAAACAAACCTGACACAGCGGTGACACAGATACTAAAGATAGCACAGTAGTAATTAAAGCTCTAGTTTATCTAATCAACAAGCTAAATGACGGGTTCAACATTTTAAGGAGAAAGATAGGAAAAGAATGAATTTGACCTTGTAGCAAAAATTGTTTAGCATAAAATAAGTACATTGGATGTAATTGTTATAAGACATTGAAGAAAAAAATTCATAAACATGGATACTTCACGGTAACTGTTTAAAACAGAAAGCATAATAAGAATGGGAAAAATTCAACATGATTTGTGATACAACTTCAGGCAATCATTATACTTATAATTAGAGTCCCTGAAAGAGAGGGGTCGGATATATTTGAAGAAATAATCACCCAACAATTTCCCAGTTTGATAAAAAATAAACCCAGGTATTTAGGGTGTTCAAGGAACATGAAGCCCTAATAACATGGGAAAATTATACCAAAGGATATCTTAATTATGTAGCTCAAAATAAATATTGGTTTATTGGTTATAAATTTTTAAAGACATCCTGAGGAAAAGTATATGTACAGAGAAACAATAGTCAGGATGAAATTGATTTTTTTTGTTACATCAAAGCAAGAGAGAGACAGTTGATCAACATCTTAGAAGTATTGAATAAAAAGTTGTCAAGCACAAATGTGATGAACAGAGAAAACTCTTCTAAAACTGAAGGTAAAATAATTTTTTTTCCACTACAACCTGAGAGAATGCATGTACCTGGCTAGTTGGAGTGGTGGTGTGTGGGCTGGAGATCTGAGGATACTAGTGTGGGTATCTTGATAGGGTGGCAGAGCTCAAGGGTTCACGGGCTGTAGAGGTCCCAGGACTCTGTACAGAGGGCCCTGTGGCAGGACCAGTGAAGAAACAGTGGAAGTGTGTGTATGCTGGGGCTCTCTGTGCAGAGAGTACCCTAGTGAGGTTAATGGAGCTATGCCAGGATGTGGGCAAAAGGGGTGCTAGCCAGCATCCTGGGGCACTCCCAACAGAGGCTGCTATGGCAGGGCAGCTATAGCTGCAGTGGGCATAGGCTGGGGTAGGCCTGGGGCTCTCCACAGAGAGGGTGCCCTGGCAGAACAGCTGAAACTCAAGTGAAGCAGGCTAGGGTCAGGTGGGGTGTTTGGCACAGGGGTTTTCCTGGTGGGAAGGCTGGAGTCAGGGCAGGCACAGGCTATCAGTTACCAGGGCGCCCTCTATGCAGGGGGTAACCAGAGAATTCTGGCTATAGCAGAACAAGGTATGAGCCAGAAGGTCACTGAGTTCTCTGTCTATGTCAAGAATACCCTACCAAGCTGTTTGGAGCCCAAGTGACACAGGCCTGGAGTTTTCTGTGATGCTAAGTTGGTGGTGGTTGGCCCAGTGGCTGGAGCTGTAGTGAGTGCTGCTCGGGAGTGTCCTGGTGAACCCCGCAGTGGGGCTGCCTTGATGGGTTGGCTGGGGTGGGTATGGTTTAGGGACCCAGGACTCTCTGGGACTGTCCTTTTTTTTTTTTTTAAATTTTTAAATTTATTTTCAGCATAACAGTATTCATTGTTTTTGCACCACACCCAGTGCTCCATGCAATCTGTGCCCTCTCTAATGCCCACCACCTGGTTCCCCCAACCTCCCACCCCCCGCCCTTTCAAAACCCTCAGATTGTTTTTCAGAGTCCATAGTCTCTCATGGTTCACCTCCCCTTCCAATTTCCCCCAACTCCCTTCTCCTCTCTAACTCCCCTTGTCCTCCATGCTATTTGTTATGCTCCACAAATAAGTGAAACCATATGATAATTGACTCTCTCTGCTTGACTTATTTCACTCAGCATAATCTCTTCCAGTCCCATCCATGTTGCTACAAAAGTTGGGTATTCATCCTTTCTGATGGAGGCATAATACTCCATAGTGTATGTGGACCACATCTTCCTTATCTATTTGTCCGTTGAAGGGCATCTTGGTTCTTTCCACAGTTTGGCAACCGTGGCCATTGCTGCTATAAACATTGGGGTACAGATGGCCCTTCTTTTCACTACATCTGTATCTTTGGGGTAAATACCCAGTAGTGCAATTGCAGGGTCATAGGGAAGCTCTATTTTTAATTTCTTGAGGAATCTCCACACTCTTCTCCAAAGAGGCTGCACCAACTTGCATTCCCACCAACAGTGTAAGAGGGTTCCCCTTTCTCCACATCCCCTCCAACACATGTTTCCTGTCTTGCTAATTTTGGCCATTCTAAGTGGTGTAAGGTGATATCTCAATGTGGTTTTAATTTGAATCTCCCTGATGGCTAGTGATGATGAGCATTTTTTCGTGTGTCTGATAGCCATTTGTATGTCTTCATTGGAGAAGTGTCTGTTCATATCTTCTGCCCATTTTTTGATATGATTATCTGTTTTGTGTGTGTTGAGTTTGAGGAGTTCTTTATAGATCCTGGATATCAACCTTTTGTCTGTACTGTCATTTGCAACTATCTTCTCCCATTCTGTGGGTTGCCTCTTTGTTTTGTTGACTGTTTCCTTTGCTGTGCAGAAGCTTTTGATTTTGATGAAGTCCCAAAAGTTTATTTTGGCTTTTGTTTCCTTTGCCTTTGGAGACATATCTTGAAAGAAGTTGCTGTGGCTGATATCGAAGAGATTACTGCCTATGTTCTCCTCTAGGATTCTGATGGATTCCTGTCTCACCTTGAGGTCTTTTATCCATTTTGAGTTTATCTTTGTGTATGGTGTAAGAGAACCAAGATGCCCTTCAGCGGACGAATGGATAAGGAAGATGTGGTCCACATACACTATGGAATATTTTGTCTCCATCAGAAAGGATGAATACCCAACTTTTGTAGCAACATGGACGGGACTGGAAGAGATTATGCTGAGTGAAATAAGTCAAGCAGAGAGAGTCAATTATCATATGGTTTCACTTATTTGTGGAGCATAACAAATAGCATGGAGGACAAGGGGAGTTAGAGAGGAGAAGGGAGTTGGGGGAAATTGGAAGGGGAGGTGAACCATGAGGGACTATGGACTCTGAAAATCTGAGGGGTTTGAAGTGGTGGGGGGGTGGGCGGTTGGGGAAACCAGGTGGTGGGTATTAGAGAGGGCACGGATTGCATGGAGCACTGGGTGTGGTGCACAAACAATGAATACTGTTATGCTGAAAATAAAAAAAAGGAAGAAAAAAATGTACTAGATTTGAACAAAGGCAAAAAGAGAGAAAGGTAACAAAGAACAGATGGCACCAGTAGAAAATACTAGAAAATTGTATGTTACACTTAACCTTAGTAGTCATGACATTATGTGGGAATGGTCTAAACACCAGTAAATGACTGGATTGGGTATAAAATGAGAATCCTATACTGCCAACAAGAAACATACTGCAAACATAAAGAAACAAAATGGGAAAACTAAAAGGATAGTAAAACATACTAAGTTAACAATAGTCAAACCAAAGATGGTAACAGGAAAAGTAGGTTTCAGAGCAAAACACGTTGACAGGGCTAAATAAGGTGATTTGACAACTATACATTGGCTAACTAAAAAAAAAAACAAAACACATAAAAATCTGGGAGTCAAGATGACAGAGGAGTTGCAGGCTGAGATGACATGAGGTAGCAGGAGATTAGCTAGATAGTTTATCAAACCATTCCGAACACTTCCAAATCCAACAGGATATCAAAGAGAAGAAGAGCAGCAATTCTAGAAACCGAAAATCGACCACTTTCTGAAAGGTAGGACCTGTGGAGAAGTGAATCCAAAGCAACGGGAAGATAGACTGCAGGGGGAGGGGCCGGCTCCCAGCAAGCGGAAGAGCAATGGAGCACAAAATCAGGACTTTTAAAAGTCTGCTCCAGGGGTGCCTGGGTGGCTCAGTGGGTTGGGCCGCTGCCTTCGGCTCAGGTCATGATCCCAGGTCCTGGGTTCAAGCCCCACATCGGGCTTTCTGCTCAGCGGGGAGCCTGCTTCCTCCTCTCTCTCTGCCTGCCTCTCTGCCTACTTGTGATTTCTCTCTGTCAAATAAATAAATAAAATCTTTAAAAAAAAAAGTCTGCTCCACTGAGGGACATTGCTCCAGAGGCTAAGCCGGGGTGAAGCCCATGCAGGGACAGCGTGGTCTCAGGTCCCGCGGGGTCACAGAAGGATCGGGGTTGTCTGAGTGTCACAGATCTTGCAGGTATTAAAGCAGGGAATGCAGCTTTCAGTTGGCGAACGGGAGAAGAATTAGGCACAAACAAGTCAGCTGCAAGAGATTGGGAGCAGGGGACAACAGTGGAAAAGACTGCTGCCCCGAGCAACTCCACAGTCTCCTTTTATTAGATGGAAACAGTAACCAACAGAAGAGTCGATGAAGGTCAAACGTTAGTCATATGCCTTGTAGATAAACAAGAAGGAGGGCAGAATATGTCTGTACAAGTAGTATAAAGTTTATAGTTGAACAAGCACATTCAAAGGACTTATCTAAGTAGCCACAGGTGCTCTCTGGGGGGGAAAGGGGAGATAACGGAAAAATGAAGCAGGCGGTGTTCTGCCCTGAGCGAGCTGGGCATCCCCAGCTGTTCAGCTTCAAGGCCATTTATCGTCCTCTCTCCCAGAGGCCTGTTGCAGTATCTGTTTTTCTTAAGGCTGTATTTAATGTGCTTGGTAACTAGTAAAATTTCCCAGGGGTTATATTTTAAGTAATACATTGTTCTGAGGGGCAGTTGCATTTCCCCCTTTTTGTTTGTGAAGAAGTAGAAAAATTGATTTTGCAGCTTCTTGATTCTTCAGTCGTTGGAGGGTTTTTTGCGTGCATCTGAGGATTAAGTATAAAAAGATTATAACAATAAAAAGAATAATCATTCCACCTATAATGTTGAGACCAGTTTGTTTGATCCAAGTAAAAGGGTTTAAGTTAGATAGAATATCGTTAATTCTTTGAGTAAAACTCACTCCTGGAACGGATTGTAATGATGAGTGAGTAATACTTTGAATAGTATCTTGAAGTTGTCTAATATCTACAGTTAGATTATCACTATAATGATTAGTAATATGCCAGAGAATTTTGCTCCAAGATATTCTGATTCATTTTAGGCATGGGGAGTAACACAGAAAGAAGAAACATTCCAGTCACATAAAATATGAAGTCTAAGTTTTATATTTTGAAGATCATCTCCTATATATATCATGGCTGCTTCTAAGTCAGAAATACTTTCATCTAATTTTTGATCTATTATCATTTGTTGATTCCAAACTTTGCTAGCATTCTTGTGCCATTGCTGTACAAATTGTGTGATTTGTACAGTTTGATGCAAGGCTATTCCTGCAGTAGTAGCTGTAGCAGTAATGGCTATAATTCCTAAAATAGCTGTTATAAGCAACCCAAGAAATTCTTTTGTTCTATGGACCCAGTCCTTCAAAACTGTTAAAAGTACATGCATATCTGGAGAGCTTTCCCAAACACGGTGGTGTTTTACCGGTAACCAAATGCCTATTCTTCTTCTAGCTATGAGAATGATAGAATTGTCTGTATAAACATTCCCATCTATACAGGTGAACATTTTACATTTGAGACAGTTTATTTCTCTCTTGCTATGATCAAAAGTCATTTTTCCAATAACAAAAACATAGGGATCTCTAACACAAGCTTTTATCAATTCTTCATCCATTAGGAAAAAAGAAAATGCATAGTTATTAGACTGATGAATGTAAGAGCCATTCTAAATTCTTATGTGATTTAAAGCGGTGGTGACCTTCCATAAATTTTTCTGTCTTTTATGATAATTAACAAAAGGAGATGGTATAGAAAGTCCTTGCCCAAGCCAGACCAGAGGTGCATCTTCTGAGGTTAAGGTTTGCGGTAAAATGAGATCATTAAAAATTTGCCATTTTAAATTTCGATGAGAGGAGCAGGGTCTCCCAGTGCAATTGGTGACTGCCATCCCCTTAGGGGACCAGTCCCATACAATTCCATAGGAATCATTGATAACAATACTGGGGTGAGAAGCTCAACAATCCTCCCATAAAGGGCGAATTCCCTCATCAGACCATATTTGTGTTAGTTTGCATTTGGGAATGGGGGTGCTGCTGTGTTATAGCTGGGACCCTGATATTCATGGGCTAGGAATCCTTTAGTGGAGAGTAAATGTAACTGAACTTTAGTCAGATAATTATCAGTAGGAAAGTCCACCAACCACCTTTGATCATCAGGGATAAGACAACTGGAATGATTGCCAATACATATTGGTCTATTTTGATATCCAAAGGTTATTATTAATCTTAATTAATTAATATTTGTGCCCTCCTCTAAGGGCAATAGCGGCAATCTAGGATCCAAAATTCCAGGTACCCATTTTGAGGCATTTAAATAAATTGGTATTATATTCTCTCCCCATTCTACTGGACGGGGTAGGGGAGGATTGGGTATATAAGCCCAGTAAGTAAAGTTATTTATTTGTGTATAACATTTAGGAAGACTTACGGTTACTATGATGAGAGCCATCATAGTTACCACCAGGTTGTTAGGGGTGAAAGGACGCTGCTCATTCTCCAGAACTTCCTCCGCTTTCTTGGTCAGTTTCTTTATCTGGCCCCAAGTTGGAATCTTTGCTTTGTCTGTCCCAGGTATCATGACTCAAGTGTTCTTTAAGGTGAGACCCTTGAAGCTGATGATCGGTGGTACCGGTTCGAAGTTGAATCTTGCTCATGATGAACCTTTATGAAATGAGAGGGCACCCATACGGGCTCGACAGCCTCATTGGGTAATACACATGCATATCCCTTTCCCCAGGTAACTAAGTTACCAGGGAGCCATTGATTAGAAGTAATATTTTTCCACCAGATTGGACGATAAATTTTGTCTTGTTTTTGTTTACTAAAATGTCTTTCTATCGCTGCAGTGTTTTTATCATCACGATTCAAAAAATTAAGAGTAAATAAAAGTTGTGCTAATACCTCTTGAGGAGGACCTTGTATTTTCTTGTTTATGAAGCTGTAATTTTAATATTTGATTAGCCCATTCTACAATTCCTTGACCCTGAGGATTATATGGGGTGCCAGTGGAATGTTTAATATTCCATAGATTAAAGAAGGATTGTAACTTATTGGAAACATAAGCAGGTGCATTATCAGTTTTTATGGCTTTAGGCATTCCCATGACTGCAGAAGCAGAATGGAGATGTCTGATAACATGTGCAGCAGTTTCTCCTGTCTGAGCTATAGCCCAAATGAAGCGAGAATATGTGTCTATAGTGACATGAACAAAAAAAGATTGTTTCCCAAATGAAGGGATGTGAGTAACATCCATCTGCCGTATCTCATTGGCTGTTAAGCCTCGTGGGTTGATACCCATTGGCTGTGTAGGTAGATTGATGGCAGCACAAGAAGGGCAGGAGTGGACAATAGAATTTGCTTGCTCCTTAATAATAGGGAATTTGTGCCGAAGTCCTTTTTGGTTAACGTGTGTAAGAGAGTGAAAATCGGAGGCTTCCTGAAAAGCTGAGAAAATGAGAAAATCAGCTATTTTATTACCTCTAGTTAATGGCCCAGGAAGGCCAGTGTGACTTTGGATACGAGTAGCATAGAAAGAAGCAGAGCGCTGATGGATGAGGGTTTGTAAATGAATGAAATAAGGAGTGGAGGGAGACGTCAGATGTAGAAATAGTAGCAGTTTCAATATGCTGTAAAACAAAGAATCAGATAACAGATTAAATGCAGAAGAAACATCTTGAAACAATGTAATAACCTCCATTAATTCTGATTTTTGTGCTGAGAGAGTGGTAGTAGATATAATCTTCGAAGTAGGACCATAATAACAAGCTTTACCTTTGACAGAGCCATCAGAAAAGTAAGTAGGGGGCATCTGTTATTGGATTTTTAGAAGTAATCTTAGGAAGGACACAAAAGCAGTATGTTTTAAAAAGGAAACAACAGGTAAAGATGGATAACGAGAAGTGTTTCCAGTATAGCCACTAAGGGCAATCTGCCAATTTAAATTATTTTGGAATGCCGTTTCAATTTGTGTCTTATTTAAAGGCAGAACAATAACCTGTGGATCATAGCCTTATATTTTCCATCTTTTCCATTAAGTGGTGCCTTCTTAATGGTGAAGCCGATGGCGGCAGTGCCATTTGCACCTTTTGTTTCATTATTGGAGGAGGAGGAGGAGATTCCTTCTTTATATATTCCTTTATGATGGCCTTAGTAGTTTCTTTCTCCTCCTGGATGGCATGTTCATGTTCCTTCTTTTTAGTTTCTCCTGAACATTCATTATTACTCTCCAAATCAGGGGTTTGTAAAGGCTCCAAAATGGAGCGAATGAGGGTCCAAGTAGGCCATATAATAATTGGAATTGGTTTTCCTTTAGTATGCAAAAGTTTTAACCCATTACCTACCTTTTCCCATGTTTGTAAATCTAAAGTCCCTAATATAGGGAACCAGGAGCAATGTTCTTTAATTACCTTTAAAAGCTCCATAAGTTGGCCCTCACTGACTTTTGCTCCTCCCACCTTTAGGAGCCATCTCAGTAAGCAAACATAAGGGCGATAATCATTTGTGCTCTCTAGATTACCCATACCCTGCGATAATTACCCACAACTCACCAGTGGGAAAAAGGCACGGCCCGTGCAAAAACTCACGTTGGGGCTTCTTCTCCTGTTCTGTTTTTGGCCCCACATTGGGCATCACTTGCCACTTCCAGTCAGCAAACGGGAGAAGAATTAGGCACAAACAAGTCAGCTGCAAGAGATTGGGAGCAGGGGACAACAGTGGAAAAGACTGCTGCCCCGAGCAACTCCACAGTCTCGCTTTTATTAGATGGAAACAGTAACCAACAGAAGAGTCAATGAAGGTCAAACGTTAGTCATATGCCTTGTAGATAAACAAGAAGGAGGGCAGAATATGTCTGTACAAGTAGTATAAAGTTTATAGTTGAACAAGCACATTCAAAGGACTTATCTAAGTAGCCACAGGTGCTCTCTGGGGGGGAAAGGGGAGATAATGGAAAAATGAAGCAGGTGGCGTTCTGCCCTGAGCAGGCTGGGCATTCCCAGCTGCTCAGCTTCTATGAAGCAGGCGGTGTTCTGCCTTGATCGAGCTGGGCATCCCCAGCTGCTCAGCTTCAAGACCACATATTGTCCTCTCCCCCAGAGGCCTGTTGCAGTATCAGTTTTTCTTAAGGTTGTATCTAAATGTGCTTGGTAACTAGTAAAATTTCCCAGGGGTTATATTTTAAGTAATACATTGTTCTGAGGGGCAGTTGCAGGGAAGCCAGTTACAGAGATGGAGCCGAGGAGTGAGCTCTCAACTTGGGGTTACCTTAAACTGATCTGTGGCAGAGTCAGGCCACTGCTCTTTAAGCAGGGACCCCACAAGATCTGGGGAGTCCCCCTGGAAGAGTGGGAGGGATCTGCTGGGTTTGAAGACTCCAGGTGGGGCTGTGTGCCAGAGACAGAGACACTTGGTCACAGGCCAGGTGAGCTTGGAGCACTGCAGGAGGCCACAGAGATGGGAGTGATTGATCGATTTTGTCTGAGGGCGCACTGAGGAGTGGGGCCCCAAGCTATCAGCTCCTCCAGGCCAGGATTGGGAGGCTGCTATTTTCATTCCTTTGTTCCAGAACTCTACATAAAGCCCTCAGGGAACAAAAGCTCCCCAAAGCAAACCCGAGCAGATTACTTAGCCCAGCCCCCTGAAGGCACAGACACTTCAGAATCACTACAATGGCCTCTCCCTCTGAAGATCACCAAGAAACCCAGCCAAGACCAAGTTCATTTACCAAGGAGAACCACAGAATTCCAGAGGAGAAAGCAAAGCATGGAACATGGCTTTCTCCCCATGATTCTTTAGTCTTGCAAAGTTAATATTTTTTAATTTTATTTTTTTCTTATGATAAGTTTTTTAAAAGATTTTATTTATTTATTTGTCAGAGAGAGTGAGCACAGGAAGACAGAGTGGCAGGCAGAGGCAGAGGGAGAAGCAGGCTCCCTGCTGAGCAAGGACGCTGGGATCATGACCTGAGCTGAAGGCAGTGGCTTAACCAACTGAGCCACCCAGGCGCCCCATTATGATAATTTTTTTAACTTCTACTCTTTGCTCTTTTAACATTTTTAACTAGTTTATCTTAATGCCTTTCATAAAAAAATCTTTTTGAACCTTCATTATCATAGTCATATTTTATCCTTCATTGTATCTAACTTTATTTTTTGTATACACATAGGTTTTTTTCTTCTAAAAAAAATTTGGGATACAACTTCTTCTAATAGATCAAAATATACTCTAAATCTAGCACAGGGCTTTGTTCTAGTCTCCAGCCTGAGCAAATTATCTCCACTTTCTTTTTCTTTATTCTCCCAATCAACTTATCAACTCCTTTTTAAGAATTTTTTTAAAAAATTTTCATCTTTATAGTGATATTCCATCTCTTCATTGTGTTTACCCTTATTTTGTTTGTGTGTGTCTGTATATATATATATATATATATATATATAATTTTTTCATTATTTAAAATTTTGGGAGGTAGTTTCTTCTAAGAGACAAAAATACTCCCAAAATTAAGTGGGTGACTCTGTTCTATTCACCTGTCTAACATATTTTCTTTTTATATTTTTTCCTTATTTTTTCCTGAACTTCTTTTTACCCCCTTTCTTCCCCCCACAATTTGATGTCTCTTCTGATTTGGTTAATGCACATTTTCCTGGGGTTGTTGCCACCCTTTTAATATTTTATTCTCTCCTTCATGTATTCTTATCTGGATAAAATGACAAGGTGGAAAAGCTCACCACAAAAAAAAAAAAAAAAAAGAACAAGAGGCAGTACCAAAGGCTAGGGACCTAATCGATATGGACATTGGTAATATGTCAGATCTAGAGTTCAGAATGATGATTCTCAAGGTGCTAGCCAGGCTTGAAAAAGGCATGGGAGATATTAGAGAAACCTGTCTGGAGAAATAAAAACCCTTTCTGGAGAAATAAAGGAACTACAATCTAACCAAGCTCAAATCGAAAAAGCTATTAATGAGGTGCAATAAAAAGTGGAGGCTCTTACTAGGATAAATGAGGCAGAAGAGAGAATTAGTGATATAGAAGACCAAATAACAGAGAATAAACAAGCTGAACAAAAGAGAGACAAACAACTCCTGGACCATGAGGGGAGAATTCAAGAGATAAGTGATACCATAAGATGAAACAACATTAGAATAATTGGGACTCCAGAAGAAGAAGAAAGAGAGAGGGGAGCAGAAGGTATATTGGAGAGAATTATTGTAGAGAATTTCCCTAATATGGCAAAGAGAACAAGCATCAAAATCCAGGAGGCACAGAGAATCCCCCTCAAAATCAATAAGAATAGGTCCACACCCCATCATCTAATAGTAAAATTTACAATTCCTAGTGACAAAGAGAAAATCCTGAAAGCACCCTGGGACAAGAAGTCTGTAACATACAATGGTAACAATATTAGATTGGCAGCAGACTTATCCACAGAGACCTGGCAGGCCTGAAAGAACTGGCATGATATATTCAGAGCACTAAACGAGAAAAACATGCAGCCAAGAATACTATATCCAGCTAGGCTGTCATTGAAAATAGAAGGAGAGATAAAAAGCTTCCAGGACAAACAAAAACTAAAAGAATTTGTAAACACCAAACCAGCTCTACAGGATATATTGAAAGGGGTCCTCTAAGCAAAGAGAGAGCCTAAAAGTTGTAGACCAGTAAGGAACAGAGACAATATACAGTAACAGTCACCTTACAGGCAATACAATGGACTAAATTCATATCATTCAATAGTTACCCTGAATATAAATGGGCTAAACACCCCAATCAAAAACACAGGGTATCAGAATGGATAAAAAAATAAAACCCATCAATATTCTGTCTACAGGGAAATCATTTTGGACCCAAATACACCTCCAGATTTAAAGTGAGGGGGTGGAAGACAATTTACCATGCTAATGGACATCTAAAGAAAGCTGGGGTGCCAATCCTTAATCAGATAAATTATATTTTAAGCCAAAGATTATAATAAGAGATGAGGAAGGACACTATATCATACTCAAAGGGTCTTTCCAACAAGAAGATCTAACAATTTTAAATATCTATGCCCCTAATATGGGAGCAGCCAACTATATAAACCAATAAATAATAAATTCAAAGAAACACATTGACAAGAATACAATAATAGTAGGGGACTTTAACACTCCCCTCGCTGAAATGGACAGATCACCCAAGCAAAAGATCAACGAGGAAATAAAGGCTTTAAATGACACACTGGACTAGATGGACATCACAGATATGTTCAGAACATTCCATCCCAAAGCAACAGAATATACATTCTTCTCTAGTGCACATGGAATATTCTCCAGAATAGATCACATCCTGGGTCATAAATCAGGTCTCAACTGATATCAAAAGATTGGGATCATCCCCTGCATATTTTCAGACCACAATGCTCTGAAGCTAGAACTCAATCACAAGAGGAAATTTGGAAAGAACCCAAATACATGGAGACTGAACAGCATCCTTCTAAAGAATGAATGGGTCAACCAGGAAATTAAAGAAGATTTGAAAAAATTCATGGAAACAAATGATAATGAAAACACAGCGGTTCAAAATCTGTGGGACACAGCAAAGGCAGTCCTGAGAGGAAAATATATAGCGGTACAAGCCTTTCTCAAGAAACAAGAAAGGTATCAAATACACAACCTAACCCTACACCTAAGGGAACTGCAGAAAGAACAACAAATAAAGCCTAAACCCAGCAGGACAAGAGAAATAATAAAGGTCAAAGCAGAAATCAATGAAATAAAAACACAAAAACCAATAGAACAAATCAATGAAACTAGGAGCTTGTTCTTTGAAAGAATTAATAAGATTGATAAAGCCTGGCCAGACTTATCAAAGAGAAAAAAGAAAGGACCCAAATAAAATCATGAATGAAAGAGGAGAGATCACAACCAATACCAATGAAATACAAACAATTATAAGAACATATTATGAGCAACTATATGCTAGCAAATTTGAGAATCTGGAAGAAATGGATGCATTCCTAGAGACATATAAACTACCACAGTTGAGCCAGGAAGAAAGAGAAAACCTGAACAGACCCATAACCGTTAAGGAAATTGAAGCAGTCATCAAAAATCTCCAAACAAACAAGAGCCCAGGGCCAGCTGGCTTCCCAGGGGAATTCTACCAAGCATTTAAAGAATAATTAATTTCTATTCTCCTGAAACTGTTCCAAAAAATAGAAATGGAAGGAAAACTTCCAAACTCATTTTATGAGGCCAGCATTACCTTGATCCCAAAACCAGATAAAGATCCCATCAAAAAAGAGAATTACAGACCAGTATCCTTGATGAACACAGATGTGAAGATTCTCACCAAAATACTAGCCAATAGGATCCAACAGTACATTAAAAGTATTATTCACCACAACCAAGTGGGATTTATTCCAGGGCTGCAAGTTTGGTTCAACATCCACAAATCAATCAATGTGATACAATACATTAATAAAAGAAAGAACAAGAACCATATGATACTCTCAATAGATGATGAAAGAGCATTTCACAAAGTACAGCATACTTTATTGGCCAAAACTCTTCAGAGTGTAGGGATAGAGCATACATACCTCAATATTATCAAAGCCATCTATGAAAAACCCACTGCAAATATCATTCTCAATGTAGAAAAACAGAGCTTTTCCCCTAAGGTCAGGAACACGGCAGGGTTGTCCATTATCACCACTGCTATTCAACATAGTACTAGAAGTCCTAGCCTCAGCAATCAGACAACAAAAAGAAATTAAAGGCATCCAAATTGGCAAAGAAGAAATAAAACTATCACTCTTTGCAAATGATATGATACTATATGTGAAAACCCAAAAGACTCCACTCCAAATCTGCTAGAACTTGTACAGGAATTCAGTAAAGTGTCAGGATATAAAATCAATGTGCAGAAATCAGTTGCATTTCTTTACACCAACAACAAGACAGAAGAAAGAGAAATTAAGGAGTCAATCCCATTTACAATTGCACCCAAAACTTGAAGATACCTAGGAATAAACCTAACCAAAGAGGCAAAGAATCTGTACTCTGAAAACTATAAAGTATTCATGAAAGAAATTGAGGAAGACACAAAGAAATGGAAAAATGTTCCATACTCATGGATTGGAAGAGCAAATACTGTGAAAATGCCTTTGCTACCTAAAGCAATCTACATGTTTAATGCAATGCCTATCAAAATCCCATTAATTTTTTTCAAAGAAATGGAACAAATAATCCTAAAAATTATATGGAACCAGAAAAAACCTTGAATATCCAGAGGAATGTTGAAAAAGAAAGCCAAAGTTGGTGGCATCACAATTCCAGACTTCAAGCTGTCATCATCAAGACAGTATGGTACTGGCACAAAACCAGACACATAGATCAATGGAACAGAATAGAAAGCCCAGAAATAGACCTTTAACTCCATGGTCAACTAATTTTCGACAAAGCAGGAAGAAAGAATGTCCAATGGAAAAAAGTCTGTCTCTTCAACAAATGATGTTGGGAAAATTGGACAGCCACATGCAGAAAAATGAAACTGGACCATTTCCTTACACCGCACATGAAAATAGACTCAAAATGGGTGAAGGACCTCAATGTGAGAAAGGAATCCATCAGAATCCTTGAAGAGAACACAGGCAGCAACCTCTTCGACCTCAGCCGCAGCAACTTCTTCCTAGGAACATAGCCAAAGGCAAGGGAAGCAAGGGCAAAAATGAACTACTGGGACTTCATCAGGATCAAAAGCTTTTGCACAGCAAAGGAAACAGTTAACAAGACCAAAAGACAACTGACAGAATGGGAGAAGATATTTGCAAATGATAGATAAAGAGCTAGTATCCAAAATCTATAAAGAACTTAGCAAACTCAACAGCCAAAGAACAAATAATCCAATCAAGAAATGGGCAGAGGACATGAACAGACATTTCTGCAAAGAAGATATCCAGATGGCCAGCAGACACATGAAAAAGTGCTCCACATCACTTGGAATCAGGGAAATACAAATCAAAACCACACTGAGATATCACCTCCCACCAATCAGTATGGCTAAAATTAACAAGTCAGGAAATGACAGATGTTGGCGAGGATGTGGAGAAAGGGGAACCCTCCTACATGTTGGTGGCAATGCAAGCTGGTGCAGCCACTCTGGATAACAGCATGGAGGTTCCTCAAAAAGTTGAAAATGGAGCTACCCTACAACCCAGCAATCACATTACTGGGTATTTACCCTAAAGATACAAATGTAGTGATCCAAAGGGGCATGTGCACCAGAATGTTTATACCAGCAATGTCCACAATAGCCAAACTATGTAAAGAACTAGTTGTCCCTCAACAGATGAATGGATGAAGAAGAGGTGGTATATATGTATATGAATTTCTATCTATCTATCTATCTATCTATCTATCTATCTATCTATATATATAGGAATACTATGCAGCCATGAAAAGAAATGAAATCTTCCCATTTGTGATGACATGGATGGAACTATAGGGTATTATGCTTAGCAAAATCAGTCAATCAGAGAAAGACAATTATCATATGATCTCCCTGATATAAGGAAGTTGAGAGGCAATGTGGGGGGTTTGGGGGGTAACAAGGAAAAAAATGATACAAGATGGGATTGGGAGGGAGACAAACCATAAGAGACTCATAACCTCACAAAACAAACTGAGGGAGGTAGGAGAGAGTGGTAGGATTATGGACACTGGGGAAGGTATGTGTTGTGGTGAGTGCTGTGAAGTGTGTAAACCTGGTGATTCACATACCTGTACCACTGGGGCTAATTATACATTACATGTTAATTAAAAAATTTAAAAAAATTCATTAAAAAAAACCACAAAACAACAGACCATACTCTACCCTGAAATATTTTAGGAGAAGCTTTGACTATTTATTTGTTTATTTATTTACTTACTTAAAAATTTATGTATTTTTAAAATTTCTTTTCAGTGTTCCAGAATTTATTGTCTATGCACCATACCCAGTGCTCCATGCAATACGTGCCCTCCATAATACCCACCACCAGGCTCACCCAACCTCCCACCCTCCTCCACTCCAAAACCCTCAGTTAGTTCCTTAGAGTCCACACTCTCTCATGGTTTGTCTCCCCCTCCAATTTCTCCAGCTCCCTTCTCCTTTCCATCTCCCCATGTCCTCCATGTTATTTCTAATGCTCCACAAATAAGCAAAACCATATGATCATTGACTCTCTCTTGACTTATTTCACTCAGCATAATCTCTTCCAGTCCCATTCATGTTGATACAAAGTTGGGTATTCATCCTTTCTGAGGGAGGCATAGTACTCCATAGTATATATAAACCACATCTTTACCCTTTCGTCTGTTGGAGGGCATCTTGGTTCTTTCCACAGTTTGGTGACTGTGGTCATTGCTGCTATGAACATTGGGGTACAAATGGCCCTTCTTTTCACTACATCTGTATCTTTGGGGTAAATACCCAGTAGTGCAATTGCAGGGTCAAAGGGAAGCTCTATTTTTAATTCCTTAAGGAATCTCCAAATTGTTTCCCAAAGTGGCTGCACCAACTTGCATTCCCACCAACAGTGTAGAAGCGTTCCCCTTTCTCCATATCTTCTCCAACACGTGTTGTTTACTGTCTTATTAATTTTGGCCATTCTAACTAGTGTAAGGTAGTATCTCAATGTAGTTTTGATTTGAATCTCCTGATGGCTAGTGATGATGAACATTTTTTCATGTGTCTGTTAGCTATTTGTATGTCTTCATTGGAGAAGTGTCTGTTCATGTCTTCTGCCCATTTTTTGACATGATTATCTGTTTTGTGTGTGTTGAGTTTGAGGAGTTCTTTATAGATCTTGGATATCAACCCTCTGTCTGTACTGTCATTTGCAAATATCTTCTCCCATTCCGTGGGTTGCCTCTTTGTTTTGTTGACTGTTTCCTTCGCTGTACAGAAGGTTTTGATCTTGTGAAATCCCAAAAGTTCATTTTTGCTTTTGTTTCCTTTGCCTTTGGAGACATATCTTGAAAGAAGTTGCTGTGGCTGATGTTGAAGAGGTTACTGCCTATGTTCTCCTCTAGGATTCTGATGGATTCCTGAGGTCTTTTATCCAGTTCAAGTTTATCTTTGTGTATGGTGTAAGAGAATGGTCGAGTTTCATTCTTCTACATATAGCTGTCCAATTTTCCCAGCACCATTTATTGAAGAGACTGTCTTTTTTCCACTGTATATTTTTTCCTGCTTTGTAAAAGATTATTTGACCATAAAGTTGAGGGTCCATATCTGATCTGTCTCCTCTGTTCCACTGGTCTATATGCCTTTTATTTTTATTTTTTTATTTTTTTATTTTTTAAATTTCTTTTCAGTGTACCAGAATTCATTGTTTATGCACCAGACCCAGTGCTCCATGCAATATGTGCCCTCCATAATACCCACCACCAGGCTCATCCACCTTCCCACCCCCCACCCCTTCAAAACTCTCAGTTTGTTTTTCAGAGTCCATATTCTCTCATGGTTCATCTCCCCCTCCAATTTCCCTCAACTCCCTTCTCCTCTCCATCTCCCCATGTCCTCTGTGTTATTATTTATGCTTCACAAATAAGTGAAACCATCAAAAACCACCCAAAATATAAGAGCCCAGGACCTGATGGATTCCCTGGGGAATTCTACCAAACTTTCAAAGAAGAAATAACACCTATTCTCCTGAAGCTGTTTCAAAAAATTGAAGCAGAAGGTAAACTCCCAGACTCTTTTTATGAAGCCAACATTACCCTGATCCCCAAACCAGGCAAAGACCCCACCAAAAAGGAGAATTTCAGACCAATATCCCTGATGAATATGGATGCTGAGATTCTCAACAAGATCCTAGCAAATAGGATCCAATGGCACATTAAAAAGATTATCCATCATGACCAGGTGGGATTCATCCCTGGGTTTCAAGGATGGTTCAACATTTGCAAATCAATCAATGTGGTAGAACACATCAATGAGAGAAGAGAGAAGAACCACATGGTCCTCTCTATTGATGCAGAAAAAGCATTTGACAAAATCCAGCAACAGTTCCTGATTAAAACGCTTCAAAGTATAGGGATAGAGGGAACATTCCTGAACTTCATAAAATCTATCTATGAAAAACCCACAGCAAATATCATCCTCAATGGGAAAAAGCTCACAGCCTTCCCATTGAGATCAGGAACACGACAAGGATGCCCACTCTCACCACTCTTGTTCAACATAGTTTAGAAGTCCTAGCAATAGCAATCAGACAGCAAAGAGAAATAAAATGTATCCAAATTGGCAATGAAGAAGTCAAACTCTCTCTCTTTGCAGATGACATGAAACTTTATAAGGAAAACCCAAAAGACTCCACCCCCAAACTACTAGAACTCATTCAGCAATTCAGTAATGTGGCAGGATACAAAGTCAATGTACAGAAATCAGTGGCTTTCTTATACACTAACAATGAAATTACAGAAAGGGAAATTAGAGAATCGATTCCATTTACTATAGCACCAAGAACCATAAGATACCTGGGAATAAACCCAACCAAAGAGGTAAAGGATCTGTACTCAAGGAACTATGGAACACTCATGAAAGAAATCGAAGAAGACACAAAAACATGGAAGACCATTCCGTGCTCATGGATCGGAAGAATAAATATTGTTAAAATGTCTATACTGCCTAGAGCAATCTATACTTTCAATGACATTCCAATCAAAATTCCACCGGCATTTTTCAAAGAGCTGGAACAAACAATCCTAAAATTTGTATGGAATCAGAAGAGACCCCAAATTGCTAAGGAAATGTTGAAAAAGAAAGTTTGGACACCAAGTATATTTTTATATTGTGAGAATATGTGGTGTATGATATAAGGGTTTTGTAGGCTTTTCCTGATATTTTAAATTTTATAAACTTAAGTTGTGCATTTATCCCAGAATATGAAAAATAAAAATAAAAATAACAGAAAGAGAAAAAGAAAAACAAAACTGGCAGCATCACGTTGCCTGATTTCAAGCTTTACTACAAAGCTGTGATCACCAAGACAGCATGGTAGTGGCCTAAAAACAGACACATAGACCAGTGGAACAGAGGAGAGAGCCCAGATATGGGCCCTCAACTCTATGGTCAAATAATCTTCGACAAAGTAGGAAAAAATATACAGTAGAAAAAAGACAGTCTCTTTAATAAATGGTGCTGGGAAAATTGGACAGCTATCTGTAGAAGAATGAAACTCGACCATTCTCTTACATCATACACAAAGATGAACTGGATAAAAGACCTCAGGAATCCATCAGAATCCTAGAGGAGAACATAGGCAGTAACCTCTTCAACATCAGTCACAGCAACTTCTTTCAAGATATGTCTCCAAAGGCAAAGGAAACAAAAGCAAAAATGATCTTTTGAGACTTCATCAAGATAAAAAGCTTCTGCACAGCGAAGGAAACAGTCAACAAAACAAAGGGCAACCCACGGAATGGGAGAAGATATTTGCAAATGACAGTACAGACAGAGGGCTGATATTCAAGATCTATAAAGAACTTCTCAAACTGAACACACATAAAACAGATAATCAAGTCAAAAAATGGGAACAACACATGAACAGACACTTCTCCAATGAAGACATGTTCATCATCACTAACCATCATGGAGATTTAAATCAAAACCACATTGAGATACCACCTTACACCAGTTAGAATGGCCAAAATTAATAAGACAGTAAACAACACATGTTGGAGAGTATGTGGAGAAAGGGGAACGCTCCTACACTGTTGGTGGGAATGCAAGTTGGTGCAGCCACTTTGGGAAACAGTGTGGAGATTCCTTAAGGAATTAAAAATAGAGCTTCCCTTTGACCCTGCAATTGCACTACTGGGTATTTACCCCAAAGATACAGATGTAGTGAAAAGAAGGGCCATTTGTACCCCAATGTTCATAGCAGCAATGACCACAGTCACCAAACTGTGGAAAGAACCAAGATGCCCTCCAACAGACGAAAGGGTAAAGATGTGGTTTATATATACTATGGAGTACTATGCCTCCCTCAGAAAGGATGAATACCCAACTTTTTAATCTACATGGATGGGACTGGAAGAGATTATGCTGAGCGACGCTTCGACTATTTAAATCAAACTTCTGCTTCATCACATCTCTATAAGATGCAGTTCAGTTGTATTTTAATATAATTTTAATTAAATTTTATTATAAAATAACAGGTACAGAGTCCTGGATTTGGAAGCTCCACAGAATCAGGGAAGTGGTCAGAGATTAAGACATGAAGGCTAAGAGAAAAGTAGTCCGGATGACAAATCTCAAGGCTAGCACCCAAGTCTTGGTCCTTGGAATGTTGCTGATCATGAATGCTGGGGAAAAATACAAATCAGGAAGGAGGATAAGGACTTTGTGTGGAAGGGGGGTGGGACACGGGAGACAGGAGAACTCTATGGGTATTAGAACGAAGGCAGTGAAAAATGTTATGGATTTGGGTTTCTTTGTGATAACGTACAGAAACAGGACTAAGGAGCACAACAAAATTGGTGGGGAAACAATTCTCCACAGGTCTTTTGTGATTCTGCCCATCTTATAAAGAGCTGTTGATAGCTTTGTTCTCAACTATCTTTTCCAAATTTCATATAGCAAACAGCCTTAGAAGAAAGAGACAGTGTCTCATTCCAGGGTGGAAGCAGATACATTTCTCTACTAGGTTATTTAAGTTAATGTCTCCTTTTCAGGAAAAGGCAAAGGAGGTTTGCCAGCATGTTGTGTTTTCTGCTAGGCCAGGAGTAAGACAGTTCTTTGTCTCTGGCCCAAGAGTCTTGTATGTTCTGCCATCATCTATAAAATTATGGCAGGCTAACTTGCTAGCATCTAGTGTAAAATCTCACACCCTTCTGCAATCTTTACAGCAGTGTGTTATACAGAAAAGGCCAGGAACAGAAAGTATTGCTCCCAATAAGTAGTGCAATGGGGCCTGTACAGGCCAAGAATTGACATGAAAGTTCTACTAAAGCAGGGTTGAACAAAAGAAAAAAATGAGCTCTCACGAGTTATTGGAAAAGATAAGAGAATAAAAAGACAAGCAACTGTTTACAAAAAGGGGTTCCTTGTGTCTTGGACATGATTATAGCCTTGAGACCATCAGGCCTAATTTTGTTGTGCTCCTTAGTCCTGTTTCTGTATAACCTACAGAAATCCATAACCTACAAATCCATAACATTTTTCATTGCCTTTGTTCTAATACCCATAGAGTTCTCCTGTCTCCCGTGTCCCTCCCCCTGCTTCTGCACAAAGTCCTTATCCTCCTTCCTGATTTGTATTTTTCCCCAGCATTCATGATCATATTACCATGCATGTTTTATAGGACTTCTTTGTCTGACTTTTCCCACTAGAATATAAGCTCCAAAATGCTAGAGACTTTCGTCTGTTCTGTTCACTTAATTAATCTTTATTTCTGGAATAGAGTCTAGCATTGCATAAATAATAAATAAACATTTATCAGGATGAATTAGTTAGTAGGTGAGCAGAGGAACAAGAATGGGGGATTGTGGTTAAACATTTCAGTTTTTTTCAAGGCTTTCATTTCCTTTGAGCTTTCCCTCCCAGACCCACTTCTTAAAGCATGGCTTTAATTTGGACCCCTAAATGGCTAATATGACAGGTTTTCAAATTTATTTAAATAGAAAAATACATCCAGCTTTAAAAGGAAAACATAAATATGGAATGCTTATTTCGGGTATATAAATTGGAAGCTGGTGATTAGACAACTTTGGCTGGGTGACAGTGCATAGAAAGAAAAAAAAATGACTCAGCCATCAGAAAGGATGAATACACAACTTTTGCATCAACATGGATGGGACTGGAGGAGATTATGCTGCGTGAAATAAGTCAAGCAGAGAAGGCCAATTATCATATGGTTTCATTTACTTGTGGAACATAAGGAATAACATGGAGGACATTAGGAGAAGAAAAGGAAAAGTGAATTGGGGGAAATCAGAGGGGGAGATGAACCACAAGAGACTGTGGATTCTGAGAAACAAACTGAGGATTTGAGAGGGGAGGGGGTGGGGTGAGGGGTAAGCCTGGTGATAGGTATTAAGGAGGGCACAGAGTGCATGGAGCACTGGGTGTTGTACATAAACAATGAGTTTGGGAACACTGTATCAAAAACTAATGATGTACTTTATGGTGAATAACATAACACAATAGAAAAAAAAATGTGTTCCACACCTGTCTGAAATGGAAGAAATTTACAAGGGAGTAATATTAGTCGATTGTTATTTTCCCCCTATAAATAAAACTACATCATCATTAGCAGGTGATTGTTTAGTCTTTGTCCACACAGTCCATTTGCATTTACTAATTGATAAATGTATGTACACACACACATATAAACATATATACACATGTATAAATAGGTATTTTTTTAAGGTTTACTTGTTTTAGTGAGAAGGAGAGGAAGTTCAAGGGGGAGGGTTAAAGGGAGATGGACAGAGGGAATCTGAAGCAGACTCCCTTGCTGAGCGAGGAGCCCAATGCTGAGTTCAATCTCATGGCCCTGGGATCACGACCTGAGCCAAAATTGAGAGTCAGATGCTTAACCAACTGTGCCACACAGTGCCCCTATGTATATGTATTTTCAAAATATGTGTACTGGTTTTTTTTTTCAGTGATAAGAACAAAACAAACAAACAAACAAAAAAAACTTGGGTTTAATTACTCTACAAGGACCACTGTGTGAAATTAGAGGAACAAGAATTTTAGAATTAGGTTTTTTAATGTGTAGGAAGCAATAGTACATGGCCTATTATGTATAAATATTATACTTTTGATTGTTATAGAACTTTAAGATATGTTCCTGAAATTCACTGTTCTAAGAATAAATTTCTTTTTTTCAAAAAGTTATTATTCACATTATGACATGTAACTTACTTTTGACTGTCAGATGTTCTAGTTGGATTTTTAAACCTTATGAATACCTATTATTACATTGTACTCAAATATTTAATATTTCTTTTAAAAAAGATTTTATTTATTTATTTGACAGAGAGATCACAAGAGAGGCAGGGGAAGCAGGCTACCTGCTGAGCAGAGAGCCCAATGTGGGGCTTGATGCCAGGACCCTGAGATCGTGACCAGAGCTGAAGGCAAAGGCTTAACCCATTGAGCCACCAGGTGCCCCTAGTTTAATATTTCAAGGTAGATTTATAGATAGACACATAAAATACTACTTATAATTGTTAATTATTAACTAAGAATACACAGAGAATTAAATCCTAACAGAGGCTCAGGAAGAACTTATGAGAACATTCTTCATTTACTTTTATTCTGTAAGAAACAAATTAAGCAAAAAATACATGCCAGTGATGACCTACCCAATTCAACCACCTTAAACAGAAACTTTGGATAAAAGTCAGAAATAAACACCTGCAATTACTAGTAGATCTATCTTAGCCCAAGCAAAAAAGAAAAAGAAAGAGAGAGAGAAAGAGATAAAGAGAGGAAGGAGGGAAGGAAGGAAGGAAGAAAAATGAAAGAGAAGCATGTACTGCATTCAAAAGATAAAGCTATGATTGCATAATTTTTTTGTTTTTGGAGCCAACAATTAATAGTGAAAATAATAGTCCAGATTGGTGGTTTGAACTCTGCATCACAAGTTGGACATCAAGTATGTGGTTTTGCTGATCGGATGTTAAAATTAGCAGTTTAAATTAGTGAGGGAGAAAGTATTTTGTTCAATAAGTTGACCTTAAGTTCTTTAAATATCATGGCATGGCTTTAAAATGATCCAAAAATAATGTTCTCATCTTGTCTTGTCCAACTGCCTTTCACTTCTCTCCCACCTGCTCTCCCTTCCTTGCCCATATTCAGGTGAAAAGGGGGACCAGAGTATCAGAATCATTTAAAATGCAATGACTTATTTTTATGCTGGAAAGGGAATGTGTTAAGATAAAGCTTATCAGGGAATTCTTGAGTTTCAGAATTCAGAAACATTTGCATGATGTCATTAATATTTTTTGAGCCTTAGATTTTCACATTTGAAAAAAGATGTAGAATTTCTCCAGAGAAAAAATTACAGGTGCATGTACATAATCCCATCCAACACACTCTTACCCATATCCATAGACTCACGCACAGACAATATTATACACATTTGCATATATTTGGACTTGCACACATTAAAAAAATCCTTGTGAATTCATATGTTTTTATAAAGAACCATATATTCCTGATTTCTGTTTAGAGAGTCAGAATAAAAATTTCATTTAACCAGAGGTCAGCAAAATATGACCTATGGGAAAAATCCAGCCCAGTGGCTGAATTTATAAATGAAGGTTTATTGGAATACAGCCTAACTCAGTTAGCTTGTGTATTATTCATGGCTGTTTTCATGCTGTAATTACAGAGTAGATACAGGACTATAGGACCCACAAAGCCCAAAGTACTTGCAATCTAGCCATTTAAAGAAAAAGTTAGCCAAATCTAGAACAAAAATCTTCGTGTGGGGAAACAGAAAATTCAACTTGTAACCTGTTCTTAAGAATGCTGTGACAGCATGGTGAATTGAGTAAGACCATTTTCTGCCAAAAGATTGCACAATGATGGACAATATAGAAGAAAATTATAAAATAAGGTTTTATCTCTGCACATACCAGGGAACTGCAAGTGAGATTTCTACACAGATTCTCTTGAGGCTGCCCCAAGGGACAGGAGACAGAGCTCCACCCACTGATCAAGAAGCCATGAGGGAGGCTAATATGCACTCAGGGTCAAGTGTCTCTAAGAGGGGAAGGAGAATAAAAAACAAAATAAATTGCCACTTATGAAAAAAAAAATACAACTTCTGGCCTATGCTACCAAAAAGTCAGAGTCTGAACTTACGCTGCCAAACCAGAATATTAATATGATCAAATCCACGTGCTCCACAGAGAGGTATTTCCACACTCAAGCCTTCATAGAACTGCCATAAATTAACCAATCTACATTCAAGATCAGTTTACAACCCAAAATTAAAAAAAAAAAAAGAATTCACAATTAGATAGTAACCAAGACAGTCCATAAAAGAGGAACAGCACCCAGAAACTTAATAGAAAAATGTACACCAAAACAGTAATATATCTAGGAATAAACTTAACCAAAGAGGTAAAAGAACTGTCCTCTGAAAATTACACAGCACTGATGAAAGAAATTGAAGATAACACAAAGAAATAGAAAAACACTCCATGCTCTTCAATTGGAGGAATAAGTTTTTTTTTTAATTTTCTTAAAGATTTTATTTATTTATTTGACAAAGAGAGAAAGAAAGTGTGCACAGGCAGGGGGAGTGGCAGAGGGAGAGCGAGAAGCAGGCTCCCCGCTGAGCAGGGAATTGGATGCCCAGCTGGATTCCAGGACCCCAGGATCCTGACCTGAGCTGAAGGCAGGTGCTTCACAGACCGAGCCACCAAGGTGGCTTTTCAAGGTGTTCCAGAAAAAACAATATGGTTAAAATGTCTATACCACCAAAAGCAATCTACAGATTTAATACAATCCCTATTGAAATAGCAACAGCATTTCTCACAGAACTAGAACACACAATCCCAAAATTTATATGAAACAAACAAAAAATGCCCCAAATAGCCAAAGTAATCTTGAAAAAGATAAAAAACTTCTCACAATTTCAGACTTTACATTTTATTACAAAGCTATAATAAGAGTATGGTAGTAGCACAAAAATAGGCACATAGATCAACAGAACAGAAAGCCCAGAAATAAACCCACAATTACATTGTCAATTAATCTTCTAAAGGAGGAATGAGTATCTGACCAGTAGCAAAACAGTCTCTTCAACAAATGTGTTGGAAAAACTGGCCAGCAACATGCCCAAGAATGAAACTGGACCACTTTGTTTCAATGCACACAAAAATAAACTCAAAATGAATTAAGAACCCAGGTATGAGACCTGAGAATATAAAAATCCTGGAAGAGAGTGCAGGCAGTGATCTCTGACATTGGCTGTAGTAACATTTTTCTAGATATGCTCCTGCTGCAAGGGAAATTAAAGCAAAAATAAACTATTGGGACCACATCAAATAAAAAGCTTCTGCACAGCAAAGGAAATAATCAACAAAACTGTACAATAACCTACTGAATGGGAGGAGATATTTGCAAGTGATGGATCTGATAAAAGGTTAATATACAACATATATAAAGAAAAGTTCTACAACTCAACACCCAAAAGCAAATAATCCAGTTAAAAAATGGGCAGAAGACATACACATTTTTCTAAAGAAGACATCGAGATGGCCAACAGACACATGAAAACATGCTCAACATCACTCATGAGCAGGAAAATGCATATCCAAACCACAATGAGATGCCACCTCACCCCTGTTAGAAGGACTAAAAACAAAAGTCAGGTAAGGCAGCAATGGCCACGGTTGCCAAACTGTGGAAAGAACCAAGATGCCCTTCAACGGACGAATGGATAAGGAAGTTGTGGTCCATATACACTATGGAGTATTATGCCTCCATCAGAAAGGATGAATACCCAACTTTTGTAGCAACATGGACGGGACTGGAAGAGATTATGCTGAGTGAAATAAGTCAAGCAGAGAGAGTCAATTATCATATGGTTTCACTTATTTGTGGAGCATAACAAATAGCATGGAGGACA
>NW_019154200.1:864206-873963 GCF_002288905.1 Enhydra lutris kenyoni
GGAACTCGATCCCAGGACCCTGAGATCATGACCTGAGCCGAAGGCAGCGGCTTAACCCACTGAGCCACTCAGGCGCCCTATTTTTATTATTTTTTAAAAATTTATTTATTTGTCATTGAGAGAAAGTACATGCACAAGCGGGGGGGGGGGTGGATGGGCAGCAGGCTGAGGGAGAAGCAGGCTCCCTGCTGAGCAAGGAGCCCAATGTAGGACTCCATGCCAGGACCCAGGCAACACGAGCCAAGCTGAAGGCAGATGCTTAACTCACTGAGACAGATGTCCCCCAGGTAGAATTTAAAAAACAAAATGAACAAGAAAAAAAAAAAAAGAGACACAAAACAAGAAACAAACTATACAGAGCCAACTGATGGTTACCAGAGTGGAGGTGGGTGGGGGAGAAGGGAGGAAATAGGCGATGGGATTAAAGAGTACACTTATCACTATGAGCACTGAGTAATGTACAGAATTGTTGTACTGCTCACTGTATTGTACACCTGAAACTAATTTAACACTCTGTGCTAACTATGCTGGAATTAAAATAAAAACTTAAAAAAATAAACAATGCATAAACAGTGCATAAACAATGAATCTTGGAATACTGAAAAAAAAAAAGTAACAAAATCTGAAAAGACTCTACAATGACTCATCTTACAAACCTAAAAAAGAAAACATATCAAAAAGTTAGACACCAGGGAAATTGTCAAGGAGATGGGTAATATAACAACTAGAATTTCTGCAAGTTAAAATATAGTCTTGTAAGTTAAAAATTCAGCAAAATACTTAGAAAAAAGAGCAAAACTGAAGAATATCTTTATAACGTCTGGAAAGTAAGTAAGTAGAAATGGACCCACTGACCTCTACATAGCCCATAGGGATTCCCCCAGATTCATTTACATTTATTCAACATACAACACTGTGTAAGTTTAAGGTGTACATATATTGATTTTATCCATTTATATATTGCAATACGGTTACCACTGTATTATTAGTTAGTGGTTCCATCACATCTAATAACTATCATTTCTAAAAGCATATAAAAAATAGGAAAAAGGGATAAGATATACCAAAATAGAAAGGAAAATTATAGTATAAATTGAACAAAATGAAATAAGAAATTTTTGAGAAGCAGTATTAAAAGAAACAATAATTAATTTCTAGAACTTTTGAAAAATATTAATCCTCACATTAAGGAAGCTTAAGTTATTATCTCCATAAATATATAGAAAGGGAGATACATGTATTTCTCTCTCTCTCTCTCCATACACATGCACACACACACAGGTGAACTCCTTGTATGTGTACGTTATAGTAAAAAAAATTAAAGCAAAGAATACAAAGAGTATTAAAGCAGAGAGAAAGGATAGTACTTTTAAACAGGACATGATAAAAATTTAGGTCAATATCAGGATTCATGTTTACAATACAGACCAGGACACTTCCCATGTGCTCAGTGATAACAATTTAGGTGTTCATGTACCACTAAGGTATCATTCAAGACTAAGGGAAAAAAAAAGAGCATTTCCAGACAAAAGAATGCACAAGAAAGTTTACTGATGGAGAATATGGTAGGAAGTATTACACATGGTTTATGTCAAGATGAACTAAGCCTAGAATGAAAATAAGAGATTTAAGAAGAAATGGTGACAGAACAAGTAATACATTTTTAAAAAATTATTTAATTGAAAATTACTGTGCTATTTCTAAATAGGCAGTAGCTTCAAAATAATAAAGTTCATAAAAAATAGAAAATGAAAATTCCAAAGAGGAATGGATAAATTGGAGCAAAGATAATTGTTGAAGAGGGATCTGAGCACATATATCGACATGTATCCATCTTTAGACCCACTTAAAAACGAGGGTCATTAAATGTACTTGTCATAGCCAAGAAATCTGGGATGTATGAGTGAGCTGGGGATGGGGAGCAGAGTGGGTAACAGAATTAAATCTACTTACGGGAGAATAAGAGATGGTGAACACTTCTTTACTATTGAAGCAGAGGAGGAAGTGGCCAGGCTGGTCATATGGAAAGGCTCCCGGATCCAGCTCTGGAAAAAAGCAAGACAGGCAGAAAGCTTGGGGTGGGGGTGGGGCCAGGGATTGAAAGTAGTTTCTAGGAAGTCCATATATGGAGCAAGTGGAATAGGTGACACCCCTCCACTCACATTCTTAGTCCTGTATCCTGTCTGGCCATTTTAGATTCCACAGAAGACAGAGATTACCCAGAGAACAGACTTACCCATGCCAGTGGAGAACTATATGCTTCAACAGAAATTTATCACAATTCCTGAAAGAATTAGAGATCCTATGGTAGATGCTGCTTCCAGAATCTAAATTATCTTCTTATTGCTACATGCATGATGCAAATCAGCAGCAGAGTAAGGAATGACCAAGAAGAACTAATAGCATGAAAGGAATGAAAACAGAACTGCAAGCTTCAAGAGAAAATTTAAACATTTCAAATTCATATTTTCAGAATGACTCAAGAATGTATTAGTTACATAATGCCAAATATTATACAAAATGTACTACAAAAAAAGTAGGATGGGGTGGGGAAGAGAGTTTAAAATTGTATACTTATTATGTAAATTAAAATGTTAAAACATTAAAAAATGCAAAAATAAGAAGGAAATTTTATTCAGAGTTAAAAAAAAAAGACCAAGAGAGATTGATTTTGAGAGAAAATCATCCTCATGCAATGTTCTAATAGTGTCCATATATGAATGGCATGAATTTGAGCTGCAGAGAAGAGGGAAAAAAACAGGGAAGGAGACATACCTACAGCAGGAAGAGAAGTCATTTATAAAAGCTGAGGGGAAAAAACACCCCACAAATTTCACAGTAAAGGGGACTGCTCAGTGCCCTTGAGAATAAGTGGAAAATATAACTAAATAAATCTACCCCTTGATACCTAACTTTGAAATGCAGAGCATTGTTTCTAGAGAGAAAGTATAGGAGAGTTGCATCAGATTTTCATCAGAGTGGAATCTACAAATAAAATGGTGGTGTATCTTTAACATTTTGATTGTAAAATACAATTTGGAACCTAAAATTCTCTGTCTACCAAGACCACCAGACAGAAATTTTACCTCCTATGTTCTCTCTCCTCCTGTCTTCCACCCTCTGTGAATCTTCTTATCTGTCTGCCTCTTTCCCTATCTTTGTTTCTTTTTAAGGATGTTGTCTGAACATATTAATAAGAGGAATATAAGTGAAAAGTAAAATAAAGGAAGGCTATACCCACAATAGTGAAGTTCACCTAGAGTTCCAGCAAAACAGAAATGGTAACTTGGTATGTGCACTTAGGAGACCTTGAAATACAACATTAAAATAAGAACATAAGTTGAGTGACACCTAAAGGAAAAATCGTCTTGAAGAAAAGGAACTGATTAGATACCAAAAAATATGTATGGAATAAAGAGTCCACGTAAAGAAAACTCGCATGACTTTAGTCAATAAGGACAGCAGAAAGGTGAAATAGAAATTCTGGAAAAAGATAAACAAGACAAACCTGATTCGAATATAAAATAATTATAACAAATCACACTTTTGAGACTTTGATGACAAGTAAGAAGAGAGAATCCATTTCAAAAAGATATGAGTTCCATTCTTGAGCAGCTCAAAGCTACGACCTGACCACAGAGAAACGAGTTTGGCGTTGGGATACTGCTGCCTATGCAAGTAGCATGGTTCTAAGTCATAGATTTTTAACATTTATTGTTTTTCATCTTGGCTGGAAACTTCAATATTCAGTGCTGTAAATTTTAATCAACCTAGACAACATGAAAGCAAAGATTATAACTGCCAGAAAAGGATTGTTGGGAAGGAGAAAGAACTGCAGACGGAGGAATTTTCTTCATCTGAGAGGCAAATCAAGAGTCAGCATGGAAACCAGTTAAGGCAAAAAATAGAAATTACAACGTATCTTTTAAATATCCCAGGAGTAAAAAATGTAAAATATGAGTAGTGACAGGATGGTGAATTTGACTCTTAGCCATCCAAGCAGTAAGTCATGAGAAAATTCCTAAAGATAAATAATGATTTTTTTAAGATTTTATTTATTTATTTGACAGACAGAGATCATAAGCAGGCAGAGAAGCACAGAGAGAGAGAGAGAAGGAAGCAGGCACCCTGCGGAGCAGAGAGCCCAATGTGGGGCTCGATCCCAGGACCCTGGGATCGTGACCTGAGCCGAAGGCAGAGGCTTTAACCCACTGAGCCACCCAGGCACCCCTAAAGATAAATAAATAACACAGACCATGTTACTCAGTGATAAAGAGGTAGCAGTCAGATTGTTGAGAAGTAGCACTGGACTGGGCTAGGACTCTGGCTTTCAATTATGATGCTTCATTTTTTTTGTGCCATGCATATACCCATTGTTGTATATTAAATACAAAAAACCAAATCAATGTACTGTATACATGTCTGTTTTTGAAATTTTATTATGAAATTAATAACATTACAGATATATGTCAAATATAGGCGAAATTTATTTTTATGGGCCATAAAGGGATAGTTTTCCTAGGTTAATTTAAAATAAATCTAACATAATTTTCAGTAGTGACCTTTAGTCACTCTCAGTTTACTCACATGTTCTGCCTGTACTCAAATTTAACAGTTTGCATATAAACATTAGAGTGTTCATTTCTTTTATTGGTCTCAATTTGTCAGTTGGTACTTAACAAAACTTTGTCCACATTGCAGTGATATTAGATAAAATACTGTCTTCAGTTCAATAGACAAGGGCTAAATGATTTTATCTAAATAAGTCAATTACAGAGCAACTGATAGCAATTCAACATTGTTCATCATTGACTTTACTTCAGCCAGTATTTATAATGAATTAACCAAGGATACTCTTCTTGAATATATCTGCCAACCAATAAACTCACCCAATGTTTTGTAACATTATTCTTCTTTCACATCAAAAATTATGAACATGTTTAGTGTTTTTAATCAATATTCATCTACTTTCTAATAAGAGCTAGTGTGGTTTTAAAATGGAAGAAGGCAAAGAGTTGACAAGCCATTTTACAATCAGAAGCAATTACATGGAAAATACCTAAGTAGTAGGTCTCATGGGTGTGCGACTTAGGCAGTCACACAAAGCCCCAAGCTGAGGAGAACCTCACACTTGGTTTCATGCTCTGCTGTGCTTGTCTTGTACATGTTAGTCATTTAACACAAGGCCTTACATTTTCATTTTCTATTGGGTCCTGCAAATCATGCAGTTGGGCCTTCAACAAATGGTGTGCTTAGAGAAAGAACAAAAATAACCTTTCTGGAAGAAAAATCAGAATTACTCTATTTTTATTCTCCTAAAGTCTTTAATTGTTCTCTTATTTTCTTTCCCTACAGCTTTTATTTCTTGGGTCCCTAGAGACCACAAGCAAAATTAATATGAATAATGACTGAGTTTAATACTTCAAATACATAGTTTAGAAAAGGGAAGGTTATATAGGGGTGAATTTTTTTCTAGAGTTTTAAATATTTTTTCTCTTTTCTTTTAATAAGTCATTATTCAACATTTTCTTTAGCCCAGATATGGGTGTGAGGTCTAGAAGATATACAAATACAAATAGTTTTCTCTGATGTTAAAAATGGAGACTTTTTTTTTTTTTTGGTCTGTGTCATGTCTTAGGTCTGTTAAAAAGACTTTTGAAAACCAATTTAAAATTTAAATATAGATTCATTATGTCATACCTCTGGCCATGTAGGCTTTAGAAATAATGTATTGTCTAGGGGCGCCTGGGTGGCTCAGTGGGTTAAAGCCCCTGCCTTCACCTCAGGTCATGATCCCAGGGTCCTGGGATCAAGCCCTGCATCAGGCTCTCTGCTCAGCAGGGAGCCTGCTTCCCCCTCTCTCTCTGCCTGCCTCTCTGCCTACTTGTGATATGTCTGTCAAATAAATAAATAAAACCTTAAAAAAAAAGGAAATAATGTATTGTCTAAAATGAGCACTGATCCAGACCCACTTTTTTCCAAGAATCTTTATTAAACAGCTTTGTTTTTTCCTCTAAATCCTTCCTTTCCTTGTAAGCATAGAATCTAGAAATCCATCTAGTGGTCCCATCCATCACTATACTATGTCTCCATTTTAGACTAGTAGTGAGTGGTCAGGGCCCACATCTCCTTCTTTCGTGCACCTTCTCTGAATACACACCCTCAGTAATATACTGCACCCAAGGTGGCTTAGGAAAGGCCAACTTCCTTCTGATTATCTTCCTTCATTATCGTTAAATGTGTCTTTTGTTCTCCCATGTAAGGACTCGGCTGTCTCTGTCTCCCACGTCTTTCCTCACCAGACTGTGCCTGGTCCTCTCATAGCTCTGGGTAGCTTCTCCACATCGCCACCTGCTCCCTTGGAAAGTTCATTGGTTTTGCTTTGTATTGTTGTTGGAAAAACACCAGATCATCTGAGTTATATGAAAGTTGTGTCATGCCTCAAAGTCCTGAGGTTTTATCCAAATATAGATCCATAGAGCTTCTCCACCAAGACCCATCTGCCTCACTGCAGCTCAGACAACAAAATCTACAACAAAGAGCCTCCATCACTAAAGGACACTCTTCATCCCTCTTCCCTAGTTCTTTTTCATCCCCACTCTACTTTGTGAATTCTGTGATAATCAAAGAAAAAAGGGACAAGGATAAACTAAAAGAATACCATCCAAAACTTGTTTTTATCAATTTGGAATACACTTAGTGAAGGAAATTGGTCTTTCCACAAGATTTTTTTAACCTAAGGTTGAAATGAAACTGCCTTCTGGAAGCACATAACACGTATCAATTGATAATGAAAAGAAGTTGCTCAAGAACTGCTAGAGGGCAAGAGAAAGACAACTTAGAAATCAACATTGGCCATATATAATCAAGAAGACAGGTTTCGTGCATGGATAAGTGTTGTCTGGGCTTCTGGATTTGGGGTGATGCTCAGTGTGCATGGTAGTGAGGAGAGGGGAGACAGGAGAATAGTTTAAGATTCCAAGGGCCTTTGAAATTAAAGAGTTACAAATATATTTTGCAATAACAGCAAACTGCCTCTAGAAGACCCAGGAAGTCAGTTCTATTTCAGGTTTTCTCTTCTAAGCCTTTATCGATCAATAAATATGCCTATCACATACATAAAATTGATAGATTCCAATAGAAAAAAACAGAACCATCAATATTCAAGGTTTATTTAGCACGGGCTCATTTATAATATACTTGGGAACTCAGACAAGCCTTCATACAGTGTTTTGAAGACCACTAGGCAGCCACACCCCAGGGGACCTTGGTACTCTAGCCTCCTACAGCCTGACCTTGTCTAGAATCAATCCCCACCATAACTTTTTAAAATTAGATAAGAAAGGCAGGGAGATATCTTCAGCAGCTGTAAAGATACCTAATTTCTTGAACTTGGAAGACGAAGACCCCAAATCCTCTGTCATGCTGGTGGACCATTCTATCACAGTGGACCTGCTATTCTGCAAAGTGGACACTGATGTCCTCCCTAAGAAGATATGACATAGAGACATTCAAATAAGGGAAAACATGAAGGAGGCTGCAGATCCAGGTAGAAGAATCTTTACTCATTCCAGGAACATGTCTAAATATACTATGTTCTGGGGCCTGTGGGAGAGAGAAAGATGAAGAAAGCAAGCTCTGCAGCAGGTCAGAAAGGAAAAGCCAGGAATAGGGCAGGGCAAAGAGGTGGGAAGGACGCTGGAGGAGAAGAACCAAGGAACAACCTCCTCTAACTCATATTTTGCTCACCAGAGCTGAGAACATTTCTGATCTGGAGGGAAACAAAGAGTGTAGGCGTCCACATCACTCTGACGCCAGCAAACCTACCTGCCTTCCCAAACTCACAAGGCCTCTGCTCTGTACCCCACAATCCAAAGACTAGTTCTGGTTCCAAGAAACACCCTTTGCTCAAACTCCAAGGGCTTTCACAGCCAGTGGTAGTACACAGCCAACCTTCTTCCTCTATGGCTCTCATTTTTCTTGCCAACTCTATAAACACAAGAAATTACTTACCAGTGGGCCTTTCCTGTCTAAGAGGAGAAAGACCTCAAAAGAAACTGCAAGCCAAACCCAGGGAGAGGTAAGGAGATTGACCAAGCAGAGTCAGGACTTGGAGTAGAGCTTAGCTTGGCCTTTATGGAGATGGGGCCTTTGGGAGAGGGGACCTTCTGGGAGGCGGGACCTTCAAGAGGCGTGGCATGAGCAAGACTGGGTCTCAGGGAGTTGGGGTCATTAGGAGGCAGATACAAGGGAAGGGTGGGGAACGGTAAAGGAGGTGGCTTAAATAGTATCCTGGAGGAAAGCAGGAGGTGGGCAATAGAAGACTAGTGGGGCTCTGGGTGGGTAAGGAAGTGGACTGAGGGCTTATATGGAACTTTGCTGGAGACCTTGTAGGAAGGAAGATGAGAATTTAGAAGTAAACAAGCTTTTCAGGGTCCTGGCTATAGAGGTGGTCCTGGCTGACAGCAAGAGGGTGTGGGGAGCCTGGTGGAGCCGAGCCTGTGCTGATTTGGCGGCTGATCTCAGATCTAGTTAAAGAGCCCACTCAACAGTCCTTTATTTTTTATTATTATTATTATTTTTTTTTTGGTGTGGGGTCTGAGGGTTTTTTTTTTTTTTTTTTTTTTTTTTTCAGAGAAAGATCACAAGTAGACAGAGAGGCAGGCAGAGAGAGAGGAAGGGAAGCAGGCTCCCTGCTGAGCAGATAGCCCGATGTGGGGCTCGATCCCAGGACTCCGGGATCATGACCTGAGCTGAAGGCAGAGGCTTTAACCCACTGAGCCACCCAGGCGCCCGAGTCCTTTATTTTTTTTTAAAGATTTTGTTTTTTAAAAAGATTTCTTTTTAAATTAATTTTAATTAATTTAATTTAATTTATTTTTTAAAGATTTTTTAAAAGTTATTTTTAAGATGAATATTGATTTATTTGTCGGGGAGGGAAGGAGAACGAGAGTGAGAGTGAGAGCGTGCATAAGCAGAGGGAGCAGCAGGGAGAGGGGGAAACAGGATTCCAATTGAGCAAGGAGGCTGATGCAGGACTTGATCCCAGGGCCCTGGACCATGACCTGGGCTGAAGGCAGACACTTAGCTCACTGAGCCTCCCCGGGGTCTCTCAGCAATCCTTTAAACAAGAACATAAATAAGGACAGAAGTGCCCACGCACTAGGTTCCTCAACTACCACTATTCAACCCCCGCCCCCTCCCCCATGTTTCCTATCACTCCCAGAATAAAACCAAAAGGGATCTGGCTTAAGCATCACCACAAGGATTTCCTGAGACAGTCGCTCAGTGTTCACAGCATATTCTGATTGAATGAGCATGGAGCCTTGGGCTGGAGGAAGTAAAGACGTGGTCCCTGCCTGCAGAGCTTCCTGCTCTGGACAGTCATAATGAGGGGATCCCAAGACCCTGAAACAGTGACCAAAGGAAGGTGCCTGTTCGTTTCCACAATGTTAATCTTCAAGCAGAGGCAAGACTTCTCAGAAATGGAAAAGGTGGGGCCTACTTAGTGACCCAGGGCTGAATGCACAGGTGATGGGCCCAAGAATCCGTGGGTCTCAAGGTGAAGAGGCACCACCACTGTCTCTACTTGATACTGCTGACATGCCTCTAAACACTCAATTGTGTGCCTTAAAGCCTGGGGTGGAGATGAAAGGAATAGAGAGATGGTAATGGCAGGTCCCTAAAGGGTCAGAGTCTATATTAACTATAGGAAGACAGAAGACTGAACTTGGAGCGGAAAGAATTGCTCCTGATC
>NW_019154200.1:876963-929703 GCF_002288905.1 Enhydra lutris kenyoni
CTGCATGTGGCTGTCCAATTTTCCCAACACCATTTGTTGAAGAGGCTGTCTTTTTTCCATTGGATATTCTTTCCTGCTTTGTCGAAGATTAGTTGACCATAGAGTTGAGGGTCTATTTCTGGGCTCTCTATTCTGTTCCATTGATCTATGTGTCTGTTTTTGTGCCAGTACCATGCTGTCTTGATGATGACAGCTTTGTAATAGAGCTTGACGTCCGGAATTGTGATGCCACCGACTTTGGCTTTCTTTTTCAATATTGCTTTGGCTATTCGAGGTCTTTTCTGGTTCCATATAAATTTTAGGATTATTTGTTCCATTTCTTTGAAAAAGATGGATGGTACTTTGATAGGAATTGCATTAAATGTGTAGATTGCTTTAGGTAGCATAGACATTTTCACAATATTTATTCTTCCAATCCAGGAGCATGGAACATTTTTCCATTTCTTTGTGTCTTCCTCAATTTCTTTCATGAGTACTTTATAGTTTTCTGTGTATAGATTCTTAGTCTCTTTGGTTAGGTTTATTCCTAGGTATCTTATAGTTTTGGGTGCAATTGTAAATGGGATGGACTCCTTAATTTCTCTTTCTTCTGTCTTGTTGTTGGTGTAGAGAAATGCAACTGATTTCTGGGCATTGATTTTATAACCTGACACTTGACTGAATTCCTGTACAAGTTCTAGCAGCTTTGGAGTGGAGTCTTTTGTGTTTTCCACATATAGTATCATATCATCTGCGAAGAGTGATAGTTTGACTTCTTCTTTGCCGATTTGGATGCCTTTAATTTCCAGCTTTCTTTTGATGTCCATTAGCATGGTAATTTATTTTCCACCCCCTCACTTTAAATCTTGAGGTGTCTTCGGGTCTAAAATGAGTTTCTTGTAGGCAGCATATTGATGGGTTTTGTTTTTTTATCCATTCTGATACCCTGTGTCTTTTGATTGGGACATATAGCCCATTTACATTCAGGGTAACTATTGAAAGATATGAATTTAGTGCCATTGTATTGCTTGTAAGGTGGCTGTTACTGTATATTGTCTGTTCCTTTCTGGCCTACAACTTTTAGGCTCTCTCTTTGCTTAGAGGACCCCTTTCAATATTTCCTGTAGAGCTGGCTTGGTGTTTGCAAATTCTTTCAGTTTTTGTTTGTCCTGGAAGCTTTTAATCTCCCTTTCTATTTCAATGATAGCCTAGCTGGGTATAGTATTCTTGGCTGCATGTTTTTCTCATTTAGTGCTCTGAATATATCATGCCAGTTCTTTTAGACCTGCCAGGTCTCTGTGGAGGTCTGCTGCCAATCTAATATTTTTACCATTGTATGTTATAGACTTTTTCTCCCGGGCTGCTTTCAGAATTTTCTCTTTGTCACTAAGACTTGTAAATTTTACTATTAGATGATGGGATGTGGACCTATTCTTATTGATTTTGAGGGGGGTTCTCTGAACCTCCTGGATTTTGATGCTTGTTCCCTTTGCCATATTAGGGAAATTCTCTCCAATAATTCTCTCCAATATACCTTCTACTCCCCTCTCTCTTTCTTCTTCTTCTGGAATCCCAATTATTCTAGTGTTGTTTTGTCTTATGGTATCATTTATCTCTTAAATTCTCCCGTCATGGTCCAGTATTGTTTGTCTCTCTTTTGCTCAGGTTCTTTATTCTCTGTTATTTGGTCTTCTATATCACTAATTCTTTCTTCTGCCTCATTTATCCTAGCAGTAAGAGCCTCCATTTTTTTTTAAAGATTTATTTATTTATTTGACAAGCAGAGATCACAAGTAGGCAGAGAGGCAGCCAGAGAGAGAGGAAGGGAAGCAGGCTCCCCGCTGAGCAGAGAGCCCAATGCGGGGCTCGATCCCAGGACCCCGGGATCATGACCTGAGCCGAAGGCAGAGGCTTTAACCCACTGAGACACCCAGGTGCCCCAAGAGCCTCCATTTTTGATTGCACCTCATTAATAGCTTTTTTGATTTCAACTTGGCTAAATTTTACTTCTTTTATTTCTCCAGAAAGGGCTTTTATTTCTCCAGAGAGGGTTTCTCTAATATCTTCCATGCCTTTTTCGAGCCCGGCTAGAACTTTGAGAATCGTCATTCTGAACTCTAGATCTGACATATTTCCCATGTCCATATTGATTAGGTCCATAGCATTCGGTACTGCCTCTTTTTCTTTTTTTTATGGTGAGTTTTTCCACCTTGTCATTTTGTCCAGTTAAGAATATATGAAGGAGAAAATAAAATACTAAAAGGGTGGCAAAGACCCCAGGAAAATGTGCTTTCACCAAATCAAAAAAATCCCAAATTGTGAGGGGGAGTAAGGGGGTAAAAGAAGTTCAGAAAAACAAATTAAAAAAAGAAAACAAATAAAGAAAAAATATATATATTAGACTGGTGACTAGAAAAGGGTCACCCACTACTTTTGGGAGTATTTTGGTCTCTTAGAAGAAACTACCTCCCAAATTTTAAAGAAAGAAAAACGTACATAAGGGTAAACACAATGAAGGGATGGAATATGACCATAGAGATGAAAAAAAATTTTTTTTTAAATTTCTAAAAAAGGAGTTGATAAGGTAAGTTGGTTGGGAGAATAAAGAAAAAGAAGGTGGAGAGAATTTGCTCAGCCTGGAGACTAGAATGATCCCCGTGTTAGATTTAGGGTGTATTTTGATCTATTAGAAGAAGTTGTATCCCAAATTTTTTAGAAGAAAAAACCCTATGTGTATACAAAAAATAAAGTCAGATACAATGAAGAATAAAATATGACTATAATAATGAAGGTTCAAAAAAGATTATTTTTTCAATGAAAGGTATTGCTAAGATAAACTAGTTAAAAAACATTAAAAAAGCAAAGAGTAAAAGTTAAAAACATTTAGTAGAAGAAAAAAATTAAATTAAAAAAGTAATTAACTTTGCAATACTAAAGAATCATGGGGAGAAAGCCATGAATTCCATGCTTTGCTTTCTCCTCCTCTGGAATTCTGCTTTTCTCCTTGGTAAGTGAACTTGTTCTTGGCTGGATTTCTTATTGATCTTCTGGGGGAGGGGCCTGTTGTAGCGATTCTCAAGTGATTTTGTCTGAGGTAGTATTGCACCACCCTTACCAGGGGCCAGGCTAAGTAATTTGCTCGGGTTCACTTTTGGGAGCTTTTGTTCCCTGAACGCTTTCCGTAGAGTTCCTGAGGACAGGAATGAAAGTGGCAGCCTCCCAATCTCTGGCCTGGAGGAGCCAAGAGCTCGGGGCCCCACTCCTCAGTGCACCCTCAGAGAAAAGTGCTCAATCACTCCCATCTCCCTGGCCTCCGGCTGCGCTCCGAGCTCACCCAGCCTGTGACCAAGCATCTCTGTCTCTGGCACACAGCTCCACCTGGAGTCTCTGAACCCCACAGATCCCTGAGCTCTTCCAGGGGGGTCTCCCCAGATCTTGTGGGGACCCCACTCTCAGAGCAGTGGCCTGTGCCACGGATTATGGTTCAAGGTAGCCCTGAGTTGAGAGCTCACTCCTTGTCTCCGTTTCTGTAGCTGGTTTCCCTGCTCTAATACCTGAGAACTCTGTGACACTCAGACACCCTGATCCTTCTGTGACCCCGTGGGACCTGAGGTCACGCTGTCCCCACATGGGCTTCACCCCGGTTTAGCCTCCGGAGCAATGTCCCTCAGTGGAGCAGACTTTTTTTTTTTTTGGAGCAGACTTTTAAAAGTCCTGATTCTGTGCTCCATTGCTCCACTGCTTGCCGGGTGCTGGGCCCTCCCCCTGCGGTCTATCTTCCCGTCGCTTTGGATTCACTTCTCTGCCGGTCCTACCTTTCAGAAAGTGGTCAATTTTCTGTTTCTAGAATTATTTCTCTTCTTCTCTTTGGTCTCCTATTGGATTTGTAGGTGTTCGGAATGGTTTGGTAAGCTATCTAGCTGATCTGCTACCTGATGTCGTCTCACCCTGCTACTTCTCGCCATCTTGACTCTTCCTCTCCTGATTACACTTTTTAGCAGATTTCAATGCTCAAATGTTTTTTTCTTTTGTCATTCATCATCCCCATGCCTCACCACCTTATCTACACCACACAGTCACCCCAGTCTTTCACTTAACAAGTTGACTGGAGATTTCTTGGGGCAACAACAATTTTGAGAGTTCATTTTATCCATTTCGCTGGTTCTGGGCAGGAGCCCATTTGAAGCATAACACATCCAAGTGAGATAGCCATATCCCCCATCACCTTGCTAATCTCAGAATATTTTTCCTTATGTTCAACTCAGTCTGTTTTCCTTCAATATTGGCCTGTCTTCATCACTCATTCTGATTTGGGATGAGGTACATCAACCCTCAAAAGTGTAAGAAAACTCCCAAATGCCCACCTGGTAACATTGTTCCATTGCCTATCAGCAGGTCTCTGGAATTACAGGTCTCATATAGTTTGTTATTAACCCATTAAGAATCATCAAAAGATCTCTTCAAAAGCATTAATTTTGGGCCATGTCAGGGTATAACCGCTCATGTAGTTGTCTGGTGTCTTTATACAGTTTTCAAAAGATGAAAGTATCCTAATTTCCAGGACAGATTCTTAAGAAATCCCATTTCAATCCCCCCAACCTCCAGAGCCTCCTTGATTAGTGTCATCATATTATCACTCATTTGATTAAGGGACAGTACAACCCTGAGTCAGGACCTGACTAAGATGACCTCTCCAGTCCCTTTAAGGCCATCGTATGAAGAAGAGGTATGAGAATGGGCAGCAGTCCCTACGTATGCAATTCTTGTGCCAGGGGAGCCCCTGAAGACCAAGTAGATTCCTGGGAGGGCACAACAGGCATTGTCCCAAAGTGGGCAGAGTGCCAAAACCTGCCATAGTGACCAGTGTGGGAGGCCTGGAGACAAAAGGGAAGCCAATGACTACACTCTCCCTCTTCCCCAAATTCAAGTCCCCCAGCCTAGGCTCATCGTCTTGTACTCCCAGTTCCAAAGTTTTCAGACCTTTTGTAGTGTTCCTCTGAGACCAGACACCTATCACTGATCACCTCAGGCCAATGCTTCTCAAACCTGAAAGAACATATAAATTACTTGGAAGCCTGCTAAAATGCAGATTCTGATTCTATAGGTCTGGGTTGGGGTCTAAGACTTTGCATTTCTACAAGCTCCCAAGTGACACCCATGCTACTAGAGCAAGGATCTAGATGATACAGCGGGTGCTACAACTGTCCCGCAGGAAGAGTCTATCTGTCCACATCCTTCTGCTGTCTATCCTCCAGATAGCAATGAGAATTATCTCATTCCTTCCTGATTCAGGAATCTCACTCCATGACACAATACACAATATAAACCTGGCTCATATTCCCTTGAAATGTGGAAAAAAAAATCCCTCACAAGAGTCTCATTCTTTCATGACTCTTAAAGGTCCATGTGCCTAGAATGACTGCCCCATTTCTCTTCCAGCTCACCTTTCTCTTTTTTATTTCCCAAATTTCTCCGTAAGTGTCTTCCTCCAGGAAGTGTCCCTAGACTAATACCTCTTTCTCCGTTTCTACTCATACCTTTTCTTCCAAAGGAATGATGCCTTAACTCCTATCCAGTTATTAATTCCTCCTATGTCAGTCCATTTCCCACCACATTTGGGGTATGCATTCTTTCTTACCAAGATATCTTAGATGCTCTCACAAGGTTTTTGCACCAAAGGAACATCCAAAGGAGTGTGTAAATATATGAGAGGTCCTGCCTCCACCAGGATTCCCTGGAGTCACCTACCCCGTGTGGGGAAAATAAGAAATGCTGTGAGTAAAAAAGTAGCTTCCTAGCCCTCTATCCCAGGGCAGGTCCCATACATAAGTGCAACAGAAAAACACTGGCCCCTCTGTTCCAGCCATTGACTGCATCAAAAAAGATGCCTGTTGTGCCCACACTGGAGCCAGTCTCATCTTCAGGAATTCCCTGGGGTCAGAGAGAGCAGGTTCGGCCTTTCATCATTTCACTACTTCTGGCCCCTTCCCATATTCCATGGAAAGAGATGGAGCATGACCAACGGAGGTCATGTCGGGTATTTTCCTGTTCCAGGTCTGCATTTTTCCTGTTGCTCTTTGAATGAACAACACTGTTCTTAATATTGGGTCAAGAGTAAGGAAAGAACCTACTCTTTGCTTGGAGTAAGACTCCATTCTGATGGAAGAGACAGGATAGTCACCAGAATTCAGGCATAGCCACACAAAGGCAAAACTTGTAATAGCTTAGTACAGGTCTAGAGGCACTTCTAGATTTAGTTCTGAAAGGAGAGAAATGCTGTTTGTCAAGGAAGTCTTCCAGAGGATAGTCTTAAAGGAATAACATAGCACTAGCCTAAAAGGAGAATTTTCTGCATCAAAGAAATGTGTAAGGTTCAATTCACTTTAACATGAATTTATTAAATGCTCATTATGTGCCCAGCTCCCAGCTGGATGCTCTCAGCAGTAAACAAGATACACTCCTGGGGCACCTGGGTGGCTCAGTGGGTTAAGCCTCTGTCCTTTGGCTCAGGTCATGATCTCAGGGTACTGATACTCTCTGCTCAGTGGGGAGCCTGCTTCCCCCTTTCTCTTTGCCTGCCTCTCTGCCTACTTGTGATCTCTCACTGTCAAATAAATAAATACAATCTCTTAAAAAAAAAAGATACACTCCTTACCTATGATTTACAATCATAAAGAAAATAAAGACACACAGATAGCTTTGGTATTTCATATTTAAAATTCAGCTTTATTGAGGTATAATTGACATAGAAAATTATAAGTTACTTAATGAGTACACTGTGGTGATTTGGTATACATATACATTGTGAAATGATTCACTCTGATATCCCCACTGGGAGAGGATTAACGGATGGTATTTTAAATATCTCATTAAATGAAAGTCAATGTTCAAAGCGCACCTTTGTTTCCCTCACTTAATCTTTGCATCATCAGGGCCTTCAGGTGGAGCTTTCATTTTCAGTTGTGTTCCCTGGGCCAGGGGTATCAGCCCTGCCTGTGAACTTGTTAGAACTACAAGTATTGGGGCCACCCTGACCCACTGATTTCCAAAGGTTGGGGTGGGGCCCAGTGATCTGTTTTAACAAACCCTACAGATGAGGTGGCACCTGCTGAAGTTTGAGTACCACTCAACAGTGTACTATTCCTGGCCTCTCTCTTCTCCTCCCTCTTCACTGTGACTTCAATTAATGAGTTAAAGAGACAGCCATGAGCATGCCCAGACACTTTCACTTTTTTGTTAAGTTTCTTTTTTTATCCAGAATCAAGTTACCCACAGGACACTTGATATATCTAAAGAGGTGTTAATATCCAAAGTATATACAGAACTTCTACAAGTCAACACCAGAAAACCCGAACAATCCAGTAAATGAATTGAAGGCTTGAATAAACATTTTCCAGAGAAGACATACCAGATGGGTAACAGACACATGAAAAATGGGCAACATCATTATTCATCAGGGAATGTATCTTAAAACTACACTGAGATATCATTTTACACCCAACAGAATGGCTAAAATAAAAGGGCAAGAAATAGCAAGTGTTGATGAGGATATAGAGAAAAATGAACCCTCAGGTACCATCAGTGGGAATGCAAATTGATGCTGCCATTATGGAAATCATTATGGAATTTCATCAGAAAATTAAAAATAAAACTACCAATTACCCAGTATTTCCCTACTGGATATAAACCGAAAGAAAATAAAAACACTTTTTCTGGTTTCTTTTTTTTTTTTTTTTAATTTTCAGCATAACAGTATTCATTGTTTTTGCACCACACCCAGTGCTCCATGCAATCCGTGTCCTCTCTAATACCCACCACCTGGTTTCTTTTAATAATAACTTTCAAAACCTAGTATGTAGTACAAACACAATTGGAAAGTAGACAGAAAAAAGGAGAAAGAGCAAAGACACATCCTTCATTTCATAATAAATAGAGTTGTATTAGTGTTCTCCCACCAACTACCCATGGGAAGCCAAGCTTTCCATGTGCCCAAAAGTACTCTATTATTGCAGGGGACCAGACTACATTCAAATGTGATGATGTCAACTCAAATACAGACTGCCACTGCTAAGTTCACTGCTGAGTCTACAGTTTTGGTCCTAACTAAAGTAGGGTTAAGGGACCAAGCTGTGCTGGATCCCGTAGCCAAAGTAGATAGTAAACCCAGTCAGCATCCAGATACCAAATCGGGCCCAGGTGCCAGCTGACATCTGCATCATAAGATAAACATTCACAAAGATGCTCAGGAGTGGGAGGAGAGGCAGAGCAGGGACCTTAAAGTGAAGGGGAGTAGAGCTCTGTGGCTGTCTCCAGATGACCCCAGTGATCCCAGTGATGAGCACCAGGAGCAGCACAACCACTGTGATCGGCACTGGGTCTCCAGAAAGCAGACCTGGACAGTGGGCCAACACAAGGCAGAGGAGAGCCAGCAGCAGAACAAGTAGTGAGGAGCAAACAATGACAACCAAGCCAGAGAGTGGAGTGGGGGTGGGGCTCCGTGGAAAAAACAATTCTTGTAGTGTTAGCTTCTCTGCTGCCTGTCCATTCTCTTCCTGCTCCTGTGCTTTTTTTACCCCATTCCTCCTCTCAGGCTGGTACCTGAGAATGAGAACACAAAGAGCCATCAGGGAGTAAGCTAGCAGGGCCCCAACTGACATGAGATCCAGAAGATCAGTGAGTCCAAGGAAGAATGCCATGATTCCTACGATGATGCCCAAGATTACAGTGGACACATTGGGCATGTATGTGCTGGTTTGGATTCTGGCAAGGACAGGGAACAGGAGGCCATCCTGTGCCATCATGTATATCAGATTACGTATGGGGAACATAAAGCCAAAGATACTGACAGAAAGACTACAGAGGAATACAAAAGCTACAGCATAGTAGGCAGTTGCCCAGCCAATATGGAGAAATATCTCTGGCAATGTGCTCCCAGGTCGAAGCTGGTAGTAAGGAACCATAAGTGTTAGTGCTGCAGTGACACCAAAATACAACAAAAAGCAGATGAGCAGTGAAACCACAATGCCCATGGGGATGGAACGCTCAGGATTCTGGGCTTCTTCCACTCTTGTAATAATAATGCTAAAACCAATAAATGCATAGAAACAGGTAGCTACTCCACGGAGAATCCCCCTGAACCCAAAAGGCACAAATCCTCCAGAGCCCAGAGGGCCCAAGTGAGAGGTGTCATTGACTCCAGCCTTTACATAGTCCTCTTCTGTGAGCTTCCAGTTGTGCAGGTCTCCCTTAATGAAGCCTGAGATGATGACAAAACTGAGAGCCAAAAGTTTTACCAATGTGACCACTTTGGAAACCGGGAAAATCCACCTATTCCTCAGAGTCAGCAATTCCATCAGCAACAACATAAGGCCCACAACAATGAAGCCTAGAATTTCTCCCAGGTGCTGGGGAACATTTGGTGAGATGCTCTCATGCAGGGTCTGAGAGATCTGGTTCCCAAGCAGATTGTCAAAAGCTAAGGTCCAAGCCCGAGCCACAGTGGCTGTATGAGCAACAAAGAAGACAATGAGGTTCCAGCCAGTGATGAAAGCCCAGATTTCACCCATCGTGACGTAGGTGTAGAGATATGAAGAGCCAGCATAGGGAACCTGGACACCAAACTCTGCATAGCATAGCCCAGCCAACCCAGAAGACAGGCTGGCTCCCAACAAGCAGACCACAATGGATGGTCCTGCTACATCTCTAGCCACCTCCCCAGCCAGGACAAACACACCTACCCCCACTGTGCAGCCCACACCCAGGGTCACTAAATCCAGAGTGGTCCGTCTTCTGGCAGGGGCCATCTCATTCACATCTTCCTCCAGCATTCGTCTGCGTACCAGCTTTAGACCAATTCTGCGAAGTGCCTGACATGGCATTGTAGCTGGAATGAAGAGGACTCTAGGATCAGAGAGCTGTAGAAAGCCCAGGACTGGAGAGTCTGAGATCAGGTTCGATGAGGCTGAGTTAAGCTGAGTTGAGTTGGGGCTGCTGAGTTCTGTTGCTCAGACTTCAAAGCTGCTGCTTCGTATTTTTTTTCTGTTATGTGCTATCCCTCCATAAAGCCTAAGTAAACAATAAATATTTACTGGAAAATGGTGTTCCATCAACCAACTAAGGCTCACAAGTCCCATGTCACTTGTTGCAGCACAAATATCATAGAAACTTATACAAATATCATAGAAACATAGAGGACATAATAGAAAAATCAATATTGCTTTCCCTCCAGGAAAAAGGACAATGGTTCCCAACATTCTGCTTTTTAACACACCACAGGACATATTCCAAATTGGGTTCATCTAACTCATGTAGTGTCATGTACTAATTAAGCCATAAGACAACAGGTCATGAATTATTGTAGAGTAATTCTCACATAGGATATGCGAGCAGTGTTTGAGTGTGAGTCATGAAAGGTTAATTCACGGACTGGTCAGCCTCATCACAAGTATAACCCATCTTGAAAATATCATCTGAGATTAAAATATGAATTTGGCCCCCCAGTCATAAACCTGTAGCTCCAACATCAGCTAGCCAAGGTCAGCTGGCACTTTGGTCCCTTTCTCCTCATTCTGCATCATCCATTTAGCTGTGCAGATGGCCAAGAATGTACAGTCCACCCCTTCCCTTTACCACCTAGGCCCACAGGGGTGCAGTGAACAGAGAGGACGAAGGGGAAAGGGGCAGGACCTTCATAACCACCTGTAAGAAGGAAAGGACCAGGCTGTCTGAGAAGGAAACACTGGAGAAATGGGGGCAGCAACCAATCTAGGGTCCATGACTGAGAAGGGAGAGGAGCGAGGAATTTAGTTTTGTGAATTCCTACATTCAACACACCTCACCCAAAGCAACTAGGAAACATTCACTACAGGTTTTATGTCCACAGTTATGAATGTGTGATGGGTAGAGAGAAAAGAAATAAGTCCCCTAACTCAGTGGCTCATAACCTAAATATTTCCTTCTCTCTCCTGCCTCTCTGTGTTCCAGGAGAGAAGGTGAGGCCACTTCTGCAGTCAGTCTCCTCACCGGCCACACAGTGCTCCAAACACACCCTGTGTAATCTGTGATGTCAGCTGCCAGGGACTTGGAGGTTATGCCCTGCTCTGTGAGCTTGTATTAAAACACACATTTCTAACTTCCTATTAATTTTTCACAAGGAATTATTTTTGACCCACTTGAAACATTGTGTGACTATGTCAAATATATATTCTTAATGAATGAACCCTGGATGTGGTTCTTCTTTCCCCCTCCTCCCCTGCTGCTATTCAAATGACTACTTCCAGGAGGAGATCAAGTCTTTGGATTAACAATTCAGAGCAATGCCTAAAAAAGAACTTCAGAATACAGAGAAAACAAAGGGAGGCAGTCCCCACTGTCCTCCCTGCTCAGGCTTTGGTTTTGAGAGAATTTAAGGAGATGTTGGCAAAAGTTTTCTTTTCTTTTTTTTTTTTTTAAAGATTTTATTTATTTATTTGACAGAGAAATCACAAGTAGGCAGAGAGGCAGGCAGAGAGAGGGGGGAAGCAGGCTCCCTGCTGAGCAGGGAGCCAGATGCAGGGCTCGATTCCAGGACCCTGAGATCATGACCTGAGCCGAAGGCAGAGCTTAACCCACTGAGCCACCCAGGTGCCCCTGGAGAAGTTTTTAAAGACAGAAAGATCAAGTCAAAATTGAAAAGTCTTATACAGAATACACCGTGGGCTGATGGAGGGAAGCAGATGGGTATGGGCTAAAAGGGTAATGGGTATTAAGGAGGACACTTGTGGTGAGAACTGGGTGTTATATATAAGTAATGAATCACTAAATTCTACTCCTGAAATCAATAATCAATATTACCACATATGTTAACTATGTAGAATTTAAATTTCAAAAATTAAATTTAAAAAAACGAAGACAATAATTATAAAATCTTCTCTATACATTGTTGAAAGGAAACTGACTGCAAATCCATCTAGACTCCTTATTTGCCACTCACTAGTTCCAGCGTTATGATTTCCCAATTCACTTAAGATAGAAAAGGAGAGTCAATTCTTAGCTCATGGAAGCTTACACTATAAATGTGATTGAATCATCCTCCATCCACCCCCAGGCTCTAAACCCTTCAGTGTTTCCGCACTCTCCTTCCTTCATCATCTGACATAGGCTTGTTTCTCTAGCATCATCCCCTGGTGTTAAACACATGGGGGTCCTAAGCTTAGGGAATTAATAAACCAAATATAAAAAAATGCAATAATAGTAGTAATAGTAGTTGTAGTAACAATAATAATAATAATCTGTTCGCCTGTGAATGGCTCATCTTATTCCTGGGAGAGGCAGTGCTGGTTACTACAGAGGTAAGAGCAATGACCATTATGTCAGAAATTCTGCATGTGAGCCCTGGCCCTTTCTCGTAATTACATTAACTCAGGGAATCTGCTCGCTCTCTCTAAGCCTCTGTCTCCTCATCCACAAGGGACCTCACCTGACCGTCGCTGGATCAGCATGAGAATTCAGTGAGGAGACACAAACCATCACACACTGTTGGTGGAGTGTCATGGGGGCACCATCCTGAAGCACAATCCCAGTGGAATTAAGAACTCACACTCCCTCTCAACCCACAATCTCTCTCCCTCCAAGGGGCACACCCCCAGGAAACTCTCCTGAGTCCATAAGGGGCCCATGTGACCATGTTCATCACAGGACTGTTTGTGGTGGCAGGAAGTGGGAGCTGTGCCAGCCTCTGTTCCTAGAATAATACATAAGTAAAATGTGCCGTGTGTGCACAATGAAATATACACAGCAGTCAGAGTTGATAAAGTACCTTTACAGAGAACAACTTGGGTAGATCTCAGAGACCAAGTTAGGTAGCCAAAGTGAAAGCAGTGTGATGTGTCTAGCACAATGCCATCTATGTACATTTTAAAAACAGCCCCCAAATGCTGCGTATTTGTCAAGGATACACGTATACCTGTTTAAAATGTCATGCTTTTCTTGTGCTCAAAACCTTCCATTGGTCTCTCTTTTAATTTAGAATAGAAACCAAGGTCTGTATTTTCAGTGACCTACAAAGTCCTATAGGATTTGTCACTGACTCAGTGACCGCTCAGCCTTCTGTTTCTCTCGTCCCACTCATTTCTCTGTAGTCACTGGCCTCCTAACCATTTGGCCTCCTAATATATCAGACAAAGCCCTACCTCAGGGCCTTTGTATTTGCTGTCCCCTATAACTGCACCACTTCTGTCCCAAATATCCACATGGCGGCTCCCTTCACTGCATTTGGTGAAATAACATGCCTGTAGTACGGCCTTCCTGAATCACTCCACATACAACTGCAGTCTGCTCCTAACCACAGACAACAGACCTCGTCTCTCTAGCCTTCATTTTTCCACAGCACTTGTCACTATTTAAGGCACAATATGTTTTACTTATTTATTTGCTCATGATTTGTCTCACTCCATAAGCGTGTAAGATCCATGAAAGAAGGATTTTTTTTTCTGTTTTGCTCCTGTCTGTAGTCCCCCCATCTGCACCTGTGCCTGACAGAGATGGCACTGTGTTTGTTGAAAGGAAGACAATATCTAACTACACATAGAGAACATGGACCAGAAAAATGTTTGTTAAATACACTAAAATAACTATCTCCAGTGAGGAGGGTGAATGAGAACAGAGATAAGGATGAAGGGGATAATAAAACACACCAGCTGTCAGAGCCCTGCTGTAATTCTCCCCCTACCCTCAGGCCTATCACTTCCTCCCTAACTCAGCTCCTCACATCCTGACGTACCCTTTCTGGGATGAGCCTGTGGGTTGGGTGAGTCACCTGCCCTGCCAGGGACACCCTCCTCACTCCTTCTGTCCAGTCTTGACCTTCTAACTCCTCTCAGCCCTATTCTACGACCTTCCCTCCACATCTAGGAAGACTTTCTTAAGCCATCCTTACTGATCCCCATCTCCAACCTTTCTCACCTTCCTGTCAGTATTATAGGCCCTCCTGATGGTCAGCTGAGACTGATTTTCAGCTGGTGGTGTCCTTGTGTGCCACTTATATTCTTTTACAGTCCAAAAGCATCCAGAGGGCAGGGCCAAGATCTACGTACTTACTCCTCCTTCTAAATTCCACACCCCCACTTTCAACCCTCACTCCCCAGTATAAGGATCTGCTCATAATTATACTAAGCAACTATATGTGGCATTTGGGACAGAGAGAATGAATATATAGAGATGTATTGATTGACTACTATATCTTAAGATTCCTAGAGATTTTTTAATTTTTCTTTTAATTCTAGAAAGAGTGAAAGGGCCAAACAGAGGTATAAACAAGAGACTAGAACATGCCTCATCATCTATTTCAAGAACATTTCCCGAGGACATTTTCTAATGAGGGCCCTGGGTCTGTGAATCTTAGTTCAATTAGGAAACAGTCTCTCCCAAAGGAGGTGCTTGGCACAGGGGAGGTGCTTACAGAAATGCAGAGAAGGAGCAGGGAACATGAAGCAGCTTATATGAATTCCATATGCCCCCAGCTCCCCCTCCCTTCCCTCTCCTCCCTAAAGAGCTTCAAAGATAATTTGGATATCAGTTGCTTTGCTAGAAGTTTGATAAAGACTTGAGAGAACAGTTAATGAGGGTGTTCAATAATTATTTTCAAGTTCTCAAAGTTTCAGAAAAGTAGACTTTAAATGTAACATCTCTAGAGATTATACCAGCCCTCTGTATCCAAGCACAGCTCCTTTCTGATCCCAAAGTGTATAAATACTTTCATCCTTCTTGAAGTTTCTAGACAATAAAAATGTACCCTTATTTCCCTCACTCCATCTTTACACTGTTAATGCCTTCAGCTGGAGCTTTGTTTTTCAGTGTGTGGTCCCTGGTCCAGCAGTATCAGCATCACATGGGAACTTGTTAGAAGTATAAGTTCTGGGCCCCATCCTGACCTGCTGAATCCCAGATGCTGGGGTGGGGCCCAGCAACCTGTGTTTTCCCAAGCCCTCCAAGTGAGGTGGCACCTGCTGGAGTTTGAGCACCACTGAGCAGGGTACTATTCCTGGCCTCTCTCCACCACCACCCCTCTCACTGGGACTTGATTTTGAGTTGAGGAGATAGCAGTGAGCATGCTCTGCTCAGCGCCTTCCAGTTTTTATTGGTTTTCTTTTTTCATTCAGAATCAACTTGCCCACAGTACACACACATTCCAACCTGCCGATACACAAGAAAATCTAATAAGAGCAGGCTCTCTCCTGTGATGGAAGGCAAAGGTTGTTCAGCATGACTGTGATGAGGAATATGTTTGTCTAATGCAAGACTGACTACCAAACCAAGTAGGCTGCAGATCTACAGCTGATGGTTTAATCGTCTGTCTCTATGTCATGATTACAATAGGTTCCAAACACAGGAGAGGGAGATGGGATGTTATTTATTGGACCCCTACAGCTCCAACTATGGGTTGTAGTGAAAAGTGGACAGGATGCAGGTTCAGATTGTGTGTAGTAAGGAGACCTAGTTGAGAGAATAACAGGGCAGAAGAACCAGAGGCAATCCTAGATTTTTTCAAGGAAATGGAACTTGAGAAATGATCAGTTGTGACCTCTCCCATCACAGACAAATAAGCAGAGCATGGAAGGAACTGAATGGTTTGCTCAAGGTCACATTGCTAGTTAGTGGTGAAAACAGGATGAGAACCCAGGACACGTGGCTCTCAGCTGTGTACTTTCTGAGCAGGTAGACCAAAGCAGACAACAGTAGAGAAACTTTAAAGTCCAAAAATATAGGCATGGCCAAGTAGAAGAACAGGCCCCAGGGTTTTTCAGCATGGGTGGTGGGTTCAAAGCAAAGTGCTTTGTGCTCAGAGGAAAGCTCTGGCTCCAGTCCACATGTGCATGTTCTGTTGTCCCCTCACACCACTGAGGCTCAAGCTACGCAGCCTGCTCAGTGTGCTCTGAACATGGCTTCATTTTCCTGTGCTTTTCCTGGTGTTGTTCTCTCTGCCTTTAAATCTTTCCCTCCTGCCCATGTGTGGAAAATTCCATCTGGGCTTGGAGAGTGCTGGTTTAAATGCCATTCTTTTACAAAGTCTTCTCTGATTTCATCAGTCAACTTTTACCACTGTGCCATCTCCTCAACTCTGAATTCCCAAGACACATTATCTACTTATTACTTATGACAGTATTTACTTAAGCCAATGTTGTTTAAAAAAATACTAGAGAAAATCCCAAAAGCTACAACATAGTAGGCTCAACCAATACAGAGAAATGACTCAGGCAACGTGCTCCCAGGTCAAAGCTGGTAGTAAGAAACCATAAGTATAAGTGCTGCAGAGACACCAAAAGACACCAAAAAGTAGGTAAGCAGTGAAATCACAATTGTCCATGAGGGCGTAACATTCAGGAATCATGACTTCTTCAACTCTGGTAATAATAAGGGTGAGACCAGCAAAAGGATAGATACAGGTAGCTGATCTACGGAGAATCCCCTGGAAGCCCAAAGGCACAAATCCTCCAGAGCCCAGAGGGCCCAAGTGAGAGGTGTCATTGAGTCCAGCCTATACCCAGTCCTCTTCTGTGAGCTTCTAGTTGTGCAGGTCCCCCTTAATGAAGCCTGAGATGATGACAAAACTGAGAATGAAAATGTCCATGAATGTGAAAATGCTGAGAATCAGGAAAATCTGCCTAGTTTCCTGAATCAGCAATTCTATGAGCAAGAACACAAGGGTCACAATAAAGAATGTCTGTAAAGACACGGGAAACATGCAGTGGGATGCTCTAATGAAGGATCTGAGAAATCCTGTCACCAGAAAGATTGTCAAAAGGTAAGGTACAGGCTTGGAAAACAATGGTTATCCTAGCAATGTTGGAGAGGATGAGGTTCCAGTCAATGGTGAAAACCCCAAGTTTACCTACAGTGACAAAGATTTAGAGATATGCTGAGCCAGAATGAAGAACCTGGACACTAATCTGCATACCACAGCCCAGCCAACATAGAAGCTAGGCCAGCCACCAAAAAGCAGATCACAGTGGCTGGTCCTGCTATATCTCTAGCCACCTCCCCAGCCAGGATATACACAATCATATCCACTGGGTTGTCCACACCCAGGACCACTAAATCCAGAGTGTTCTAGCTTCTGGCAGGGGCAGTCTCAGCCCTGTGTTACTCCACCATATATCTGTGCACCAGCTTTTGGCCAAGCTTTGGATCTTCAAAGTGCCTGACACAGCATGGTAGTTGGGATTGAAGATGATTCTAGGATCAAGGAGCTATAGCAAGCTCAGGAGCTGAGAGTCTCAGATCAAGTTCAGTGAGGTTGAGTTAAGCAGAATTGGGTTGGGGCTGCCAAGGTCTGTTGCTCAAGGTTTAAAAGCTGCTGCTTCATATTTCTTCTGGTAGGCACTCTCCCTCCATAATGCCTAAGACACGGTAAACAATAAATTTTTACTAAATGCATTATTCAACCCACCAACCAAAGCTCAGAAACCCCACGTAACCTGTTGCAGCCCAAAGATCACAGAAACTGACATCAAAGGACATCACAGAGAAATTAGTCCTGCTTTCCCCCCAGATAAAGTGTGAAATACCTCCCAACATTCTCCTTTTTACACACTACATGATCCAATCCCATTTGGGTTCATCTAACATATTTAGCTTCATATACTAAGCTATAAGACACAATAGGATATGAATATATTGCACAATCATTCACACACTGAATGTGTGCTTGGTGCTTGAGCATGAGTTATGATACATTAATTCACAGACTAGATGTCTCATTGCAATTACCATTTTTTTTTTAAAAAATCATTTGAGCTTAAAATACAAATATTGGTTTGCTGGTCTTAAACTTTTGGGCCCCAAATCAGCTAGCCAAGGTCAGATGGCACTTTGGCCCCCTTTTGCCTCATTCTGCATCATACATTCAGCTGTACTGATGACCATGAATGTACATTCCACCCCTTCTGTGATGAGGGGAGATAATAATAGAGATAAGGATGAAGGGGAAAATAAAATGCAATGAAAGGGGGCCTGAGAGAATGTGATGGTGGGAACACGTCATGAATGAGGGAGAGACTGTCTCCACTCTGTGCACTACAGATTCAACACAGGAATTGCAGGAGATAATGTGAGAGGACCTGGTACGGAGCCTGATAAGTGGCAGACATTCAGTAGATTTAACATGAGGGGGAACCAGAATCCTGTAATTGCCCAGGATATGGAAAATACAAAGAAGGAGTACCTGCTAGTAAGAGAATTCAGAACAAGGGAAGATGGGGCACCCCTCCGACTAGGTCCCTCTGAACCCATGACCCTTTTCCCCATTCCTCTTTCTCCTCCAGCTCCTTCAACTATCTTTGGAGGCTCCTGTCGTTGGCACTAAGGATGTTTGTATCATGTTTCTCTCTCTGGGGAACCGTCGCCAGCCATCTACCTTCCAAAAAAGACACAACAGTGGTCCTTCACATTTGTTGACTCACACAAGGTTGGTCACCTTAAAAAAAATGTCATACTCTCTGCTGAAGTCAATCCATGGACCCTGAGCAGAAATCCCAGAGGAGGACCATCTGAATGGCAGGAGCAGAGAGGGGTCATGCTTGATAACTTCTGTTTCCCTCAACTGTGTTGTGCAGGATGGTCTTTATGCTCTTTCCACTTTTATTGAAGGTGAAGCAGAGTGGGCCTATGACAGAATATGAAAATAACAGAGAAGCAGGGGTGCCTGGGTGGCTCAGTGGATTAAGCCTCTGCCTTCGGCTCAGGTCATGATCTCAGGGTCCTGGGATGGATCCCCACATCAGGCTCTCTGCTGAGCAGAGAGCCTGCTTCTCCCCTTCTCTCTCTGCCTGCTTCTCTGCCTACTTGTGATCTCTCTGCATCTGTCAGATAAATAAAATCTTGAAAAAAAATTCACTACAATATAAAAAAAATAATAGAGAAGCAGCCCAAAGAACAAAACATCTTGGAATTAAGTAATATTTTATGACTCCAGCAGAGGTAGGCGAAACAAATAAATTAAGAAGCAAACTTATGGAAAATAAAGCAAACCCACGATTGGGAATCCTGAGAGAGTTTACTACAAATACAACTTATAACAGCACAGATAAACATCATCCTCAAATACCACTTTCAGAAATGCCCTTTCTCATGAAATAATCTGCAAGTATTCCTATAGTTTCTATTCAGTCCAAATTCTCTGACCCAGCTGTGGGAGCCCTCCCCCTCCCCTCAGACCCATCACCTCCTCCCTAACTCAGCTCCTCACATCCTGATTTACCCTTCCTGAGATGAACCTTTGGCTTAGGTAAGTACCTGCCCTGCCAGGGATGCCCTCCTCACTCCTTTCTGTCCAGTCTTGACCTTCTAGCCCTTTTCAACCGTATTCTATAACATTTTTCCCACATCTAGGAAGCCATCCTGACTGATCCCCATCTCCAATCTTCTTCCCCTTCTCATCAGCCCTTACAGCCTGGCCTGATGATCAGTTGAAACATTTTCCCATCCTATCAGCTAGTGTCCTAGGTGTGTCACTTAAATTCCTTTACAGTCTAAAAGCTTCCAGAGGGCAGGGCCAGGATCCATATACCTCTTCCTTCTGATTTCCATACTTCTACCCCCAACCTGCACTACTTAGGACAAGGATCTCTTCATGATTGTAACAAGCAACCAAAAGAGGCTTTTAGGACAGAGAAAAGGAATATATTGTATTGATTAACTACTGTATTATTGATTAACTACTGTATCTTGAGATTCCTAGAAGTTTTTGTTTTTGTTTGTTTGTTTTAAAGAGATAAAGGGCAAAAAGAGAGAGAGAGAGATAAAGGGCAAACCAAGGAGGAAACAGGAGACTAGAACTTGCACCATCTTCTATTTCAAGAACATTTCCTGAGGGCATGTCCTAATGAGGACTCTGGGATTGTGAATCTCAGTTTCATTAGGAAACAGTCTCTCACAAAAGAGGTGCTTTCTCAGGGGCATATTTAAAGAAATGCAGACAGGGGTCAGAGAATAGGAAGCCAGTTTGTAGGGATTCCATAATGCCCCCAGCTTCCCCTTCCCTCCCTCCTCCTCCCTGTGTTTCTCTCAGTCTCTAAGCTCCTTCCAAACTCAGAAACCAAAGTTCCATCCCAAGTCTCCAAGAAAAACTCCTGCCAAATCCTGTAACAATCCACCCACTAAACTAAAGTGGCAAATCCAGAAATGGATTTGGTAGGGGTTGTTTCACCTTTCAGGTGTTGGTAATAATGCTGTTATGAATACAGGTATACAAATATCTTTTTCTGTCCCTGCCTTCCACTCATTGGGCTGTATACCCAGAAGTGGGATTGCTGGATCATATGGTAACTGTATATGCATTTTTTTGAGAAATCACAATTTTTAGAGAAATCTCCACAACAGCTACACCATTTTACATTCCCTCCTACCATGCACAAGCATCCCATTTTCTCCACATATTCATGCTCTGTCTCTTGCTCTCTCTCTCTCTTCAATGAATAAATAAAATCTTTTTAAAAAGCTGGAGGAAATATTTCAAAACATAGATGAAAGTATGTCACTCTCCAGCTTAAAAATCCTTTGACCTTCCTTTGCGCTTCTCCACCATTATAGTTTTCATGCTTTCCTTACACACTAGAGGACTGCTCTTGATCTCTCTCCCATCCTTACCTCCACAGGCCACATGGTCCCCTCAACACCATTTCAATGGCCACATTTCAATTCCTGAAAATGAGCCTTTGCACTCATGCAGATCCTTCTGCTTTGACTAATCTTCTGACTCTCCTTCCTTTTCACAGCCCACATCACTTCCTCGTAGGTTGAACGTTTGCCAAAAATGGCATTGTCCTCCTTATCCTTAACCCAGAAGAGCCAGAACCAGAAAAATATCAGCTCATCAGTCACTTCAAAATATGATTAATGCATTTCCATAGCTAAGATGACAGAGTGATGGTGGAAAGAATATTTTAGCTATATCAGATTGATATTTCTGGTGCGGTTTTGTTGACAACCAGAAACCTGACCTATTAGAATATTAAAAAATGAGCATTTGTGTTTCTCATTATGACCCGTCTGTGACCAGCTCTGAGCTCACAGCACTTAGAGCATTGTTAGTATTTATTAATCATCTATGGAAATAAGCACAAAGACCAATGGACATTAGGCATTAGTACAGAACTCTTTCTCTTTTGTTAAAGTTACTAAGGAGTATGGCCATAAGATAAGGAAAAATAGATATTTTGAATATGCTATTATTGTGGGAAGATCAACAGAGAGAGTAAAGGATTGCCTTTCTGTTTTAGTTTCAAAAGGAAAAAAAATGCCACATATGTTCAGAAACAAGATCGACAAAGCAGCCTTTGGAGCCTGACTTTATTCAGGTAAATTGCATAAAAATTTAGAATAAATCTCGGAAACTACAATTAACTTGTTTGTTTCAGATACTTGGGGATCACCAACCTGGACCTCAATTCAATTCAGCTAACATGAAATCACTTAGACACTTAGCACATTATCCACATGAGACCTCTATCTAGTAGGTTCCTACAGTTTGCAAATACTGCATATCCAGGACCAGCTTCCTGCCATACTCCCTGTCCACCCTCCTGATCCATAATATTGGTAACTCTAAGCAATGAGATCCTCTCAGCTCTCACTCAGATTCACCCAACAGCTGTCAGAGAGTGCTGCCCTTGAAACAGGATAAAGCCCTAAATCACATTCTTCCTGACAACTGCATTGCATCAGATAACTGAAGTGTGAGTGCTCTCTCTCCTCCTTCTGGAAAATGACACTTTCCTCAAGTCTTAAAAAGACTCATGCATACACACACACACACACACACACACACACACACACACACACACATGCGCGTACACACACCTAGATCCAGAGTTTCCTACTCTCCATTAAGTCAAAACTTCTAAGATTATTTTTCTAAGTCTTTCTTCTCACTGTTGTTCTACCAATTATTCCTAGTATTAACCATTTCTGTGGCTCCTACTTAAACAGGACAAATATTTCCCCACACATGCATATCTTGCTGGCATTATCATCAGCTCTCACACAGACCATCCCTCTGCCTAGAACAGCTTCTTTCCAAACCCTGTTCAACAGGATCCTCCTTCCTTCCCAAAGTTTCTCTGGCCACACCTATAGATAGATATCTGATCGCTCCAGTATGATCTCCTTGCCCTCTACTCTCCCCTCTTCAATGTCCAATGTCATAAGTCACTGGCTTAGACTTTTGCACGGGGAGAACACACCGTTAGGGAGAAGGTTAGGAGTAGTAGGTGGTGAAGTGGAGCCCAAGAGCAGAGCTTCTGCCTGAGGATGCTTCCAGCTTGCCTTTCCCTTCCCAGATGAACAGTTAACTGGCCACAGCCAAGGAGGGACCCCAAGCTCCACAGACCAATTTGGATGTCAGAGATCTGACACAAGAACTGAGGTCCAAGTCTCTTTCACCACAACAAAGCAAAAGTAGAAGGGAAGTAACCCAAGGCAGCCTAGACAAAGTGCGTTATCTGTGACATTTATGATTCGCTGCAGTGTCTTCCCTTGATGTGTGACAACTGAACAGACAGATGATACAGAGTTTTATTACTTCCACTGCTTTACTTGATTTGAGAAAGAAGTCACCTAATGCTCTGACATTAGGCAACATGACATGATACTCAAGCTGCAATAACTACAAGTAAGTCTCATCTGCAGAAGGGCCAGTGGGACAATAGTCAAAGGATTGAATGGGTGTAGAATAGGATTTCACTTGTCAGGAGGATGGGGAAGTATCCTTACAGTGTAAGCTCCCAGAGAAAAGGTATTTCTGGATTTGCTACCTTTTGCCTGCACTGTGTATAAACAACCACACAGATGGGTTCTCTGTACATTGGGTTGGAGCTAAAGTGAGAAGCTGGATGGTCCCTCAAGTAGAAGCCAAAAAAGTTTCTAAGTGAGAAAGACTGGATTTAGTCTATTAGAGATCAGATTTTGGGGCTCCTGGGTGGCTCCGTCAGTTAAGTATCAGCCTTTGGCTCAGGTTGAGATCCTGGGATCAAGCCCCCATTGGGGCTCCCTCCTAGGCAGGGAGTTTGTTTCTCCCTCTGCTCCTTCCCCCACTCATGTACTGGCATGTGCTCTCTCTCTCAAATAAAAAAACACAGTCATTAAAGAAATAAGATTTCAACTCAGTATAAAGGAATACAAAGGCAAATTCCACATGAGAAAATTCAGGTACCACACTAATCCTTTGTTCAAAAGACTTAGAGGAAAAACAACATTTTTATTCACCCTAAATTATCAACTCTACCACCATTACCCCCATCATATGTTCAGTTACACACAGTATAAGAGAATAGTGGAAAACAAAGAATTTCCCTCTCTGGGAACTTACAATTAAGGGCACTTCATGAACCTCCCCACCTGCCAAAATAAGTAAAAGATATATCAGCTACGACCAAGAAGGGTATTCCTTAATAAGAAATGAACAGTCATGGTAAGAGTATGTCAAGATCCCAGATGGCTTCCTTGTTGATGGAAGGTAAGAGTAGTAAGGATCAGTTTTCTACTGTTGGAAAAACTAGAGAGTATCTTCTGTACACCATGGGTCAACCTGAGAAGGCTGCATGGAAGAGGGGGAATTACCCCATTGTGACATTGTGAGTAACCATTTCCCAGGAAGATACCTGTTCAAGTTACATCTTCAGGTTGGGCCATGATCCAATAAACAGAGCCTCTTTCAGGCCTTCCTTCCATGTCCCCACCAGAAACACAAAGCAAACTCCACCACATCCTGAACCAGTAAATCTAATTGCCCAACCAGACAGATCCAGTTAAATATTTGCTACAGATCTATATACTAAGATATAATAATAATTCATCCTCCTCCTCCTCCTCATCATCTCAGTCTTGGTCTATGCAGGAAGGAAAAAGAGAAACCATTGCAGTAGTAATAAAATGTAAACTCTCCCCTGAGGAGTGAGAAGTAAAGGCTTTCCTGAAAAGTCAGAAAGAAAGTTGAAGTAACCAAATTCAGCTCAGTCTAAAGGAAATAAATATCCAAACTTATCTCCCGGGAGTTTTCTGAGAACAACCTCACCAAATGGATCACTTACCAGGCATCCTCCCACCTGTGATCTTACTTTGTATTATATTCTGTTTGCATGTTACTTTGAAGAAGCTTTCGTCTCCCTTTCTAAAATAAAAACTCCTTGGGGTACAACTTGCTTCATGTTCTTTCAAAGAGAATAGAAACCCTAGTTCTGCAAATAAATATTATTGCATGCAACTAAGACTTGAACTTGAAGACATGGAACCCCTCAAACTATCTGCTTATTAGACCCAGAGGAAACACAGCTACCTCCTCCAACTCACCCACCTACCCTACCACCCCCAGTATTACACCTCTCAAATCCCCTCCCAGTCAGGCAGAGGTTGAATTCCAAGTCAGTGATGCAGAATAACACAGCAGACCAACTGTACGTTGACCAAATCCATCCACCCAAATGTAGCCCAAAATCTATGTAGATGTAGACCAAAACATATGTGCTTCCTTTCCATAACCTATGGAGTCCATGCTACATGCACACATAATAGTAGTATCCTTGTACCATATTTGGGTAAACGATCAGATAGCCAGGGCTTTTCTAGAGGCTGTATACACTCCAAATTATCTAGTATCATTCTGGGATGGTTGTGAACACGTACCTTTTCTTAGTCCCTTTGGGATAACTGAAGAATGCAATGTTCCTCATTCATGATTTGACACATACAGGTTTAGTTTCAGTTAGAATCCAGTGTTGGAGATTCTTTTTTTTTTTCCAAGATTTTATTTATTTATTTAACAGAGAGATACATAGTGAGAGAGGGAACACAAGCAGGGGTAGTGGGAGAGGGAGAAGCAGGCTTTCCGCCAAGCAGGGAGCCCGAAGCAGGGCTCGATCCCGGGACCCTGGGATCATGACCTGAGCCGAAGGCTGATGCTTAATGCCTGAGCCACCCAGGAGTCCCCAGTGTTGGAAATTCTTAACGTTTCTATCATGCCAAAACAAAAGTGAACTACTTGACAAATGTTTCTGGAGTTCTTCAGAAAATAGATGGGCTACCGGGAAGAAAGAGAATTAGATTTTCTAAAAAAGAATCAGGAAGAGACTAGCCTTTTAGCCAGGAAGGGTATGAAATTAAGGGATTGGGAATTGATGTGTTACATTGATGTCAACAGTGAAAATCAATTTCTTCTCTACTTCCCCATGAGTCTCTCCACCCTTTTCTCTACCCTGAACATTGTCAACAAGAACATCTAATAAAAGTCCTCAAGAGAAACCAGTAGAAGGAAATCCAACTGCCTATCCACTTCATTTCCAAACTACAATTGTAATATAGGAAGGCCTTTGTCTACAATGAGCACTGACCTCAAATCATTTTTTCCAAGAAGCCTTGATAAACTCCTTTGTTTTCCTCCCTCAAAATTTTCCTTTCCTTGTAAGCACAGAATCTAGAAATTCACCCAGTGTTTCCATCCATCACTATACTCTGTCTCTACTGTTAGACTAGCAATTGTGAGTGGTCAGAGCCCATGGCACCTTCTTCCATGTACCTCCTCCCAATAGACACTCTCAGTAATACACTGCATACAACATGGCTTAGGAAAGGCCAACTGTCTCTCTGGTTATCTTCCTTCATACCTTTAATGTGTCCTTCTGTCCTCCCATGTGAGGATTTGGCTGTCTCTGTCCTCTCTCCTCAACTGTGCTTTGTCCTCTCAAAACCCTAGGTAGTTGTTTCACCACTTGCTCCCTTGGAAAGTTAATTGGTTTTGCTTTGGTTTGTTGTTGGAAAGATACCAGATCATCTGAGTCATATGAAAGTTGTATCCTGGCTCAAAGTCCTGAGCTCATCTCCAAATAGAGATCCATATGACTTTTCCATCAAGAACCACCTGACTCACACCAGCTCAGGCAACATAATCTACAACAACCAGCTTCTGCCACCACTTTTTAAGGGAAGCTCTTTATCCCTCTTCCTAGTTCTTTCTCATCCCCACTCTGCTTTGTGATTTCTGTGATAATTAAAGAAAAAAAGGACAAGGATAAACCAAATGAATATCATCCAAAAGTCCTGCTGATCAATTTGGAATATACTTGCTGAAGAAATTGGTCTTTCCACATGATTTCACTTTAATTAAGGTTAAAATGAATCTGCCATCTGGAAGTATATAACATATATCAATTGATAATGGAGAGAAGTAGCCCAAGGACTACTAGAGGGCAAGAGAAATCAACATTCACCACATATAACCAAGAAAACAGGTGTCATGCATGGATAAGTGTTGTCTGGTCTTCTGGTGTTTGGGGTGCTGCCCACAGCATACAGGGCAGTAGGGAGGCGGGGAGGGTAGAGAAGAGTTTAATACTCCAAAGGCCTTTGAAATTAAAGAATTGCAAATATGTTTTGTGATAACAGCAAACTGCCTCTTGGTGACCCAGTTTTTTAAAGACCACGAGGCAGCCACACCCCAGGGGACCTGGGAAATCTTTCTGCCTCTAGCCTGACCTGGCTCATAATCAATCCCCCACCATAACATTTAAAATTAGATAAGAAAGGCAGGGAGATACCTTGAGCAGCTGTAAAAATAGATACCTAGCTCCTTGAGCCTGGAGGAAGAAGACATTCAAATCCTCTCTGGTGATGGGGGACCTCCTTATCACACTGGACCTGCTATTCTGCAAAGTGCATACCGATGTCCTCCCCCAGAAGATAGGACACAGAGGCTTTCAAACTCTCCAGTGAGAAATGAGGTGAAACGTGAAGAAGGCAGCAGAGCCAGATGGAAAAATCTCCATTCATTAAAAAAACACGTATAAGCTTACTATGTGCTGGGCCCTGTGGGAGAGACAAAGATGAAGAAAGCAAGCTCTGCACCAGGTCAGAAAGGAAAGACTAGGAATAGGGCAGGGCAAAGAGGTGGGAAGGACGCTGGAGGAGAAACACCAAGGAATAACTTCCCTTAACTCACATTTTCTCATCAGAGCTGAGAACCTTTCTGGGCTGGAGGAGAACAGAGTGTAGGCCTGTGTATCACTCTGACCCCAGTAAACCTCCCTATCCTTCCCAAACTCATAAGGTACTGATCTGTATCTTCCCCCCCAAACCAAAGTCTAACTCAGGTGCCATGAAATACCCTCTGCTCAAACCGCACGGTGCTAGACAGCCAGAGGCACTCCAAGCCCAGACTTCTTCCTCCCTGGCTCTGTCTCAACTTTCCTGCCAACTCTATAAGCAGGAGAAATCACTTACCCCTGGGCTTCTTCTGCCTCAGAGGAGAAACGCTGGGGAAGAAAGTGCAAGCCAAACCCAGGAAGAAGAAGAAGCTTGGCCAAGAAGAGTCAGGACTAGGAGTGGAGCTCACAGGGTGCCCTGGAGGAGTTGAGGCCCTAGAGAGGCGGGGCCTTCACAGAGGAGGGGCCTCAAAAGTGTGAGCACTGAGGAGGCTGGGCCTCAGGGAGCTGGGGCAAAGGGCAGAAGGGGCCTGGGAAGGATGTGTTAAGTAGGAAGAAGGTGGTTTAGCTGGAATCCTGGCTAAAGGCTAAATGTGGGCAATGGAAGACTAGTGAGGCCCTAAATGGGTGAGGAGGTGACTGAGGATTTAAATGAGACTTTGCTGGGGAATATGTTGGCAGTAGATGTGAATTTAGAAGTAAACAAACTTTCCAGGGTCTGGGTATGGAGGAGGTCCTGGTTGGCAAGAGGGGAGTGTGGGAAGCTTGGGTAGCCCGGCCTGTAGTGATTAGAGGCAAATCCCAGATCCAGTTAAAGAGCCCACGCAGCAGTCCTGTAATCAAGGAGAGAAGCACCTCCCCCCGACCCAGGTGCTTCTCCCAGAATCTCCTACCGGTTCCTCCACCATCGCCACCCATCCTTGCCTCAGCCACATTTCCAGTCACTCCAGGAGTAAAACTAAAAGGGAACTGGCTCAAGCTTTCCCCCGAAGGATTTCCCGAGACAGTCACTCGGCCTTCACAGCATATTCTGACTGAATGAGCATCGAGCCTTGTGCTGGAGGAAGTAAAGACATGGTCCCGGCCTGTAGAGCTTCCTGCTCTAGACAATCATAATAAAGGGACCCCAAGACCCTGAAACAGTGACCAAAAGAAGGTGCTTCCTCCTCCCCGAACATTAATCTTCAAACAGAGGCAGGACTTCTCAGAGGTGGATGGTGGGGGTGGGGCCTACTTAGAGACCCAGGGCTGAATGCCCAAGTGAAGGGCCCACAAGCCATGGGTCTCAGGGAAAAGGGAAACCACTGCCTCTCCTTGATACTGCTGACATGCCTCTAAACTGTCAATTATGTGCCTTAAAGATTTGGGGTGGAGGTGGAGGGAGGGGAGAGGAGGGTAGCAGCAGGTCCCTAAAGAGACAGAGTCTATACTAACTATACTAAGAGCACTGAACTTGGAGCAGAAAGAATTGCTCCAGATTTCATAAGAACCTCCTACAAATCACACTGATACATCTGTAGGAGGCATGGGCCAAGGGCACTAACTGAGCACCTCCTGTGTTCCAGGTGCTGTGCTGGGTAGAGGAGGAGTGGCCTAACCAAGACTATAGAGCCAGAATTCCTTGAGGCAAAGGGGGCAGGCAGGACTGGAAGGATGGCTGTCATGACAGAACAGTAGGGAAGGGGCATCTGGGTGTTTGATCTGTGTCTGTTGCAACAGTCCTGGGCTGTCTCCCCTGCCTCCGCTGGGATTTCCCCAGATGTGCACCTGCTTGAGGGCAAGAAGGGCACCTACAGGAGGAGAATCTGTCTATCTGTACATCTGGTCCCCAGAGCAATCTCTTCCCCTTTCTCCCTGTGCTATTTGCTGCCTGCTGGGTAGAGGTGGGAGACTGGGAGGAATCCCAGGGCCCCCAGTCACCAGGTAATGAAGAGAACTAGCCCAGGTCCTTCTTTCCCTATCTCCCTCTGGCCAGCTGCTGTGGGCTGGCATCCCGAGGTCCTGGGGCCTTGCATTAGGTATGGCCCAGCCCAGCGGTTCAGGGGTGGTACCTTGAGTCTAGCCACTACAGGCCTCGTGCCTCCAGCCCCTGTTGTCTCCAGACGCCCCATCGTGGACAAGGCTATGTTCCTTCTGTTCCCTTGCATGCTACTGCCCACCCTACTTGCCAGTGGAGAGGGCAGCCTCCTGAACTCCTTCTAGCCACTTCCAGGTCAGGCCCAGACCCTGTGCAAGTCTGACCTGAGCTCCATTCCCCTTCTTTGCCTCCCATGGTTACCCCCAGTGTCCATTCCAGCTGGTGCCAGCACCCCTAGCCGTGCCCCAGCCCCCAGACACTGCCATCCAGATGCACTTGCTCCCTCTTCCAGCCGTCCCCCAAGAGTCCACTGCCACCTCTGCTGCCCTTGCTGCTGTGCCCCTGCCCAGCCACACCAACAGTGGACACAGCAGCTCTGAAGCGCCCTCTGCCGCCCCCAGTGGTGGTGTCACCCACTGTAAAGGTCGCATCCATCTCTGCCACCACCATCCCTGCAGCCACCACTGCTGCCTTAGTAGCCACAACCTCAATGGTGGCCATGACTGGGTCTCATCCGTCTGGGAGAAGAAGACGAAGACCAAGGGGCCTTACACGTGTGCCTGTGCACCAAGGAGTTCCAGAACAGCTACAAACTCAGGAGGCAGAGACCATCTACACAGGAACAAGGCTGGCCGCGTCCTCCGCGTGCTATGGAGATGCCCACCGTGGTGCCCCCAAGCCTCCTGAGCGTCCTCAGCTGAGTAGAGCCATTGGGGGAGAGGCGGATGGGTTTGTGGGGTGCGGAGAGGCCACAGAGGCGCAGGGACCACAGGTGGTGGGTGGGAGATGACAGGGACCATCTCAGGAGGGCACACGTGGGGTAGCACACCTGTGAGAGGTGCAACAAGGCATTCCTCGGTGTCTTCCATCTGAATCCACAGGAGCTGTGGAGCTGTGTCTAGGAGCCCTGCCCGTGCCCAGTGTGCCTGCGGCACCGCAAGCACTAGGACCCCGTGAGCTACCGCGTGCGCACAGGACAGGTGGTGCAGTGCACAAGTCCTACAGCCGCTCCCACTATGGCCAGAGCTTCCCCCGCAGGATCCCCTCAGCAGTCACGCTCCACAGTGACCTCCACAGATGGACTTCACATGTCACATGTGTGACAGCTTTTGCTATGAAGGACCTACTGCAGCACGCATGGTACCACACAGGGAGAACGTGCAGTGTCACGGGTGTGGCAAGATGCCAAGCTCGGCTTCTGTTTCCGACCACACGCAGGTGCGGACATCACGCTCTCTATGAACTGTGCAGCAAATGTGCCCCTGAGCTCTGTCCTAGGACAGCAGTGGTGACAGGGGCCAGGCAGACCTGACCCCACACACCTGTCCTCCTGGTTGTGCTGAAGCCCCCTGGACAGTGGGCAGGGGTGACAGAGGACAGGAGTAGCCACTGCCTTCACCCCTCTCCTCTCTGTACACCTGCCCTGCTGTTCCAGGTCTGTGAGCCTTCTCCATGATGCTCCTTGCTCCCCTCCTTCCTCACCCCTCCCACTACTGTCTGCAGCAGCACCCCCTCTTACTGTTTTTGTTTCTTACCAGGAAGGAAGAGAATCAAAGATTCTACCCAAAGTGGGGAAGGGGTAGGATTGGAGAAGAGAGAAGCAGGGAAGTCAAGGGTACAACCATGAGAAAGTGTGGATGTTTGGGTTCAGGCTCTAGACAAATAAGGAGCCACTAGTTCCAGAGGAGGGATAAGAGACAGAATTTTAAGGCATTAGGGTAAACAGGAGGATCCAGTCGGTATAGGACCTTCCTGGAAGTGGACGGAGTTTATTGGGTTCAGAGTTTAGAACCTTATACAAACATACAGAATTATTGGTATTCAGCTGGTTTGGGCTCCTACAGTCCATTACTATGCTTCTTCTCTCTTTTAAACACTTATTTTGCCTCCCAGCTAAGGGCCAGGGGAGCAGAGTGAGGAAGGGCAGACACGAAGAGCTCACAGTTACTGGGCGCACACTGGGTGCTGACGCTGTGGCCTTCCCACCACAGTGCTGTTGCCCACTGCAGCCCTGTGAAGGATTTCCCGCAGCCCGGACAGGCATTCCCCACCTGGTACAGGTGAGTGGGTCCAGTTGAGGAGGCTACAGAGGGAGGAACAGGGCTGGGATCCAAGTCAGCCCAGACCTCCTGTTTCCCCAGCCCCCCACCAGGGAAGTCCTGGCAGAGCCCAGGAACCAGAAGGCCATGCCTGCAGCTTCAGGATGGGGAGGGAGGGGAGGAAACAGGGCACACTGGATCTCTGGGGCATCTCTGGGGGGGGGCGAGGGCAAAGGCCGGGGAGCACACCTGTAACCCAGCTTGAGAAATGCCATTGAAAGAGAGAACCTGGGCAGAAACACACAGAGGGCAGGGAGGAGGCTGAGAGGGGGCAGCAGTCAAAGACAGAGCCTGGGAGGGCAGAAGGAGGATCTGCAGGGGGAGGCCAAGGTGGGTGTGGGCAGAGCAGAAGGGCAACGATGTGGAGGAACCAGGCCTGCTGCAGAGCGTCGGGAGCCAGGGAGGGAGAGATAGCAGGGGCATGGGGAGGAAAGATAAAGGCCAGGGGAAAGGATGGAAAGCAGGAGGGAGGGAGGGAGCCTGTGGAGGAGATGTGGGCCTGAAGCCAATAGAGGGCCCAGGGTCAGAAGCAGGTTACACAGAGAGGGGAGATGGAGTCAGGCCAAAAGGCTGGTAGAATGGCAGGACTGGGGGAGGAGCAAAGGTAGGTCACACATACACACAACAGACAAGGTTATGCACACACACACACACACACACACACACACACAACTCAAGTAAAAGGAGCAATTCTCCTGAGTCCCAGTGAGCGTCCCCAGCCCCATCACCACACACCCTGGCAGGCATGTGGAGGCCATGGAAGGCAGGGCCACAGGGATGAGAGGAAGGGAGGGGAGAGTGAGGTTACGAGCCAGGGAGTGCCTGTCCTTCTGTACCTGTTAGTGCCTGTGAGAGCACCTGCTCTGAAGAGCAGCCTGTGCCTGCAGGACTCCACAGACCACTGGCCCTCAGGCTCCTCATTCAGGCTTCCTCTGCGGGCGTCTGCACAGGGTTTGCACTGATCCTGGTCTCTGTGGGCAGAGCAGTTTGTCATGTTGCTGTTTGCCTCCTTGTCAGGACCTCAGCGGGGGCGCAGGGAGCCAGAGCAGGCAGAGAGACAACAGGGGGTGCTTGGGTGGGCCCCACCCCTCAACATGGGCAAATGTGTGTATACACACACATGCTGCCTTCCACCCCATGCAACCAAATAAAATACACAAAAGCAGCCGAGACACCACTCACTCATGAGACCACAAGTGCGCACAGGCGCTCAGACAGACCAACATGCCATCACCCGCACAGATGGACACACAACAGCCTGGGGCACAAAGCCCCCTGGGTGTGCAACTCACTGGCCTCAACACACACACACACACACACACACACACACACACACACACACACACATACCCACAGGGGACCTGCTCACTTGGGCACGCACTTCCCCAGAGGACTGTCTACACACACATCACTGCCTGACACATCTCAGGGCTCCCTCCAGTGGCTCAGTTCCAATCCCAGCAACTTCAGATCCCCCAGCCCTGCTGTGAGCATCTGCCTCCCTTCATGCTGGTGCCCCAGTGCAGCTGCTGATTCCCGCCCTGCTCAGCTGTCTCCTGCTTGGCGTAGGGTTGGCTCATCCTGCTTCTGAAACAACACAGAGCTTCTCCTCCTCTTCTCCTCCATCCCCGCCCTGCTGGGTTTCTCCTTCTATACCTCCTCCTGACTCCCCTCCTCCAGGCAGCCTTCCCTGATGCACTCACTGGCTCCGATTCTGAAATTGCCCTTGTCCTATGTACCTGTAGGTGTGTGCTGGGTAAGTGTCACCAGGTTACTCTGCATATGAGCGGGCAGGGAGGGGACTGTGCACTCCCCAAGGGCAGGACCCCTGGACCCAGTATTTCAGGCAAATGCCAGCCCTCCCCCACCAGCACCAGGCTGGGGATGTTCCTGGGAACTCTGCTACCTGGTTGTAACAAACACACAGAAAAATGACACCGGTGCTGCCGCAGCCCCCAGGAAGGTCCCCCTCTGTCACAGGCTGCAAATGTCACCTTCACAATGACCTTCAGAACCATGCAGATGTAGGTATGACCTCCATTCTGTCTTCCCACATCCATCTGGTTTTCTCTGGAAATAGTGCTTCCCAACGGGGTCCTCACCACCTTCTCCAGCCTGGGAGAACACAGGGCCCACCCTAAAGGACACCCGTGTGCCCCTGGTGAAGAGTCTCAGGGCAGCTCTGCAGGCTGGGAGGGGATCCCCACAGAGGAATCCAGCATGAGCTGCCTCCTGCAGGGGCCACTGTCAGCTCCACTGGGAAGAAGGTGGCAGGCAGGGGGACAGGCTCACTGTACTGAACCCAGGAGAGAGGGACAAGGTCACCCTGAGAACCACGCATGACCACCTCCCCACCTCACCCCAGGGTTGTGTCAGCCCAGCCCAGCTCCCTGGGGAGACAGGAGCCCTACTGGCCTCCCCCCTGCCCCTGAGCTGCTTCTCCACAGCCCTGTCTCCCCTTACCCCCTCTCCCTAGTACAATGAGTGGTGCCCTTCCTCCCCCTTTCTCTCCTGCACCCCTGTCCCCAGCAGTGCCCTTCTCCACCTCTGTCCTTCTGTGTCCTCTGTGCCTTTCTCTGCTCCCTTCCTCACTCTCAGTTTTCTTCCTCTGATCTCAGTCTGGACTCTGCCATTTCTTTCCCAGCTCAGTCTGTCTCTAACCTGCATCTGGTTTCTGTCCCCTCTCTCTCCTACTGCTCAGAGCAGGGATGCAGATGCAGGAGTGTGGGGGTCCCTTCAGCACCAGAGGACTCTGGATTTGTGACTAGAGCTCTGAACTGCTGGGTTCCTCACACACACGTACACATACACACAGGAGCCTCTCTGTGCACATTTCTCTGGCTCTGTCCTCATCTTGGCCCCGTGTCCATGGATCTGTCTCTGGGCTCTGGGTCCATGGCTTTCCCACCCCTGAGCCTGGGTCCATCTCATGTCTCTGAGTCTGTCTCTACTATCTCTGGCGTCCAGGAGTCTCTCTGTGTCTGTCTTGGATCCTTAGCTCTGCTATCTGGATGCTCCTCTCTTTCTCCTCCCCTAGCTCTGTCTCTGTCTCCCTCTCTGTTCGACTGACCACTGTCTGTCTCTGTTAACTGTGTCTGGGGTCTATTAGACTCTCCAGGTCCATGGACCGACTCTATCTTGTTTTTCTCATCTTTGGTCTTGGCAAGAATTTACTAGGCCTTTCTTTCCCTATCGCCGTGTCTAGATTTCCCTTTCCCTGCCTCAATCCCTAACCACCCCATGGATCCAGGGGTGAGCTGGCACATAAGGGCATGGAGGGGACATGCCTGGCAGCCCTCTTTGTAAAGTGTAAATGGCTGACAGATGACTGCAGCACTCTGCTCCTCACAGAACATTCTCCAGGACTCCGGATGCAGGTCTCCTCCCTGCCTGCTATACTGCCTGGTTAGGCCCTGAGGCTTGGCCCTGACCTGCCCCAGTGCATCTAATGGGAGTCATGGGAAATTCTGGGAGGGCACTCCAGGTCCCCTCAGTCAGCTATCTCTGTTTCTTGGGCACTCTGAGAGGGTGAGGACAGGAGTTAGGCTCACTGGAGGTGCTTGCTGAGGGGTGATGGGGGCTGTGTGCACCACAGAGAGTCTGGGAGCTCTGCCTCTGCATCCCACAGGAGAAGTGCCCAGACAGTCCTTGCACCCCTCAGACAGGCACACGTGGGGCACCCAGGCCAAGGAGGAGCTGTGACAGGTTGCAAGTACAGGAAGGGGAACAAGAAGTATGTGCGTCCCTCCCATATCCTCTTATGGCACCCTTCCTTGCACACAGGAATTTCTCCATAAAGTCACTGGCTCCTATTTCACCAGGTGTCCCAAAATAAGCCCCTAAATCAGTGGAACTCAATCCCTTTCAATATTCCTTCCCACCCCCACTGACTCACCCTTAGACCTTCAGTATCTGCCCCAGGACAGTGTCCCCTGCCAAGCCTTCCCAGCACCTCAGAGATCATTGGACCCCTGTTCAAATCCCAGTCATCCCACCCCCTCCTCCCTCATTACCTGTTGTCCCTCCCTCATCCTTTCCCCCCTCCTTGCCCATCCAATACAGCTTGGTCCTCTGGGGGTCTCCCCAAAGACCAGCAGTCACTAATGAGCACTGAGCACTAGAAGGGGAGGGCCAAGGGCAGCCTGGTGGGCGGAGGGGACTCCAGAGCTGGAAATAAGGAGTCTGGCCAGCATCTGTCAAAGAGGCCATCTCCTTCCAGCTTCCCTGTCTCCTCCCCACTGGCTCCTGCCAATCCATCTCCTTTGAGGGTGATGGACTGAGCTCAGGTGCAAAGTCACAGAAGCCTAGACTCATAATGCCCGGTCTGCTCCAGACCCATTCTCTCCAGGAGTGTTAGTAGCCCTGCTGTCTTTCCTTCAAAAAATCTCAATGACCCTGGAAGCTGAGGTTGTAGACGGAGCCCAGGGGAAAAGAAATTGCTCTCGGCTCAATATCTTCATCTCAACCCTTCATCTCCACCGCACATCCCCCAAATCACAACTTAACACTTCAGGCAATGGCAAAGAGGGTGAAATGGGGAGCCTGGGTGGCTCAATGGGTTAAAGCCTCTGCCTTCGGCTCAGGTCATGATCCTGGGGTCCTGGGATCTAGCCCCAAGTCGGGCTCTCTGCTCAGCAGGGAGCCGGCTTCCCTTCCTCTCTCTGCCTGCCTCTCTGCCTGCTTGTGAGCTATCTGTCAAATAAATAAAAAAAATCTTAAAAAAAAAAAAAAGAGGGTGAAATGTCAGGAAGACGTTCCCAGCCTTCAGGAGATGCTGAGTGCCTCCAGAAACCAGAGGAGATGAGGGAAAGATGGACTTGAGAGGCCAAAGATCTCTTTTCCTGATAAATGCAATTTCCACCAGGGGGCAAGGGACTTGAGGGAAGCTTCTCAGCAGTGACCTGTGAAGGGCTCAGGGCCACAAGATCCCAGGAATTTCTGAATGTAGGAATCCCCTCCCACCGCGCTTCCTGCTGGCATTCCTTATTCAGTTTGGGCTGAAATGCCATCCCCTGCTCCAGCCCCCTTCACTTTTCTGGTCCCTGGCCCTGGGGATGCTGGCACAGAAGGGCCACCTGGCTTTCCCTTTATGGTTGGACAGCAGGTGACATCCCAGCTCCCAGAGGTGATGCCTCACAGGGGCCCAGCTGAGAACTAGAGCCAGAGCTGAAGCCCACGTGCTCTTGATTCCCAGTCCAGGGTCTTCCCATCGGTGCTGACCTCGGCTCCTCTAAGAAAGCATACTCTGTAGGCCCCAGTGGGATACCAGCTCAAAGTCCTGGGTTAAACACCCATTTCAGAGCTCCCACTTCCCCACCTGACATATGCTTACACCTAGAACTGGAACACAGGGGACTGTCAACCATGGAGCACAGACACGTAGGCCACACACACCGTGCTCTGCACACCCCCACCCTTGGCACACACCTTCTCTGCTCCTCAGAGCCCCACTGCCCCGACCCTCTCCTCCGACTTCCTGAGCTGCTGGAGGAACTTCTGGTCATTCATCATCTGCTCTTTGCCCTGTGTTTCCAGAGGCTCCTCCCAGCTGCAGACAGGGAAGTCCTTTCCCCTTTCTCGTCTGCTCCCTCCTACCACAGCGCCTGTTTCCAGTTCCCAGGCACTGTCTGGGGCGACAGGGGAAACAGGGAAAACAGGTGGTCTGTGAGCTCTCTTTTCTGAATCTGCCCTGCTGATCACCGCCCTCCTGCCCGGGAAAGGTCTGACCATCTGTGACCCACCAGGCTTTATCCCACATCCTCTCAGTGTCCCTGTGATGTAGGAAAGACATTAGGGTTTGAAGCTGATGGCCAAGAAGAATTATTGAGACATATTTGGTGCAAAATGGTGATTTTATTAGAGCATGGGGCCAATCCCCGTGTACAGAAAGATCTCCAATGGGATCATGAGGAGTGGCCCATTATATACTTTCAAGTTGGGAGGGGATTAGGAATAGCCTAAGGAATTCTTTTTTTTTTTTTTTTTTTTTAGTTTTTTTTTTTTTTTATTTGACAGAGAGAGATCACAAGTAGACAGAGAGGCAGGCAGAGAGAGAGAGAGAGAGAGAGAGGGAAGCAGGCTCCCCGCTGAGCAGAGAGCCTGATGCGGGACTCGATCCCAGGACCCTGAGATCATGACCTGAGCCGAAGGCAGCGGCTTAACCCACTGAGCCACCCAGGCGCCCCAAGCCTAAGGAATTCTGGAAGGAAGGTTTCCAGGACCTTGAGGAGGCTAGCTGTTGTTGGGGAAAGGTCATTTATTACCATCTAAAAAAATCTTAGTCATGAGACTCTTCAGATATATATCGATAGGCCATGTGCTTGGGGGAGGACTGCTAACATGTGTCTTGGGGGGTAGAGATAAAGGAAGTTTCTAAGGGAATTTTTATACAGTAAAGTAGACTTATGGGACTTGGGGGGGGTGTGGTTGGGGTGGAGGGGAGCTCAGGCTAGGATTGCTTTTTGCCCTTAGCAATGTATTAACATGCAGTCAGTTGAGTCTCTAGAGGAAGGAATGTTACTCTGCCTTTTTCAAGGACTTGTCAATGGGCTATAGGTAGTAAGGAAGTTTAATGATTTTTCTTCAGTCTTTCTTTCCCACATCACTTATACTCTGACCCACTTACCTATTCAGAAGAAACTACTTCCATCCTTGGGGGAGAGGGGTGCGCGACTCTAACTTCACAAACAGCCTGGGCTTGGGCACTAACTGAAACAAAAGGAATGAGTTAGAAGCAGTCAGAACTTTCCAGCACAAGGGGTCTGAGAGCCTCAGCTGCTGTGACCTTCAGTAAGAATGCACACATGGCCTCACCAGACACCTCCAGGAGACAAGGACTTGTTCTGGACCTGTCTGGGTAGTCCCGACTAGAGACAGAGGTTTTCAGCGTGACTCTGGTCATGCCAGGCTCAGAAGGGGGCACACAGGGACTTCTGGGGACTTGCAGGCCCTCGGGCAGAATGGGTGGAGCCTAGAGTTAGGAACTGCAGTCTGTTTATATCATTCCTGAATCCTGGGGGTGGAGCTGGGGAATGCAGGCCAAACTCCACAATCTGGCGTCCCTCCCACCCTGGCCCCACCTGTACATCACCCTCCCTGGTCAGAGCAGGACCTCTTAGCTCTTGCAGTGCAGCCCTGAGAGCAGGCCTCAGGACCCAGTCTCCACCCAGCCTCTGACCCGGGACCCTGACACCATCCCACTGTGAGCTGGCAGGGCAGAGACACCCACAGCTCAGGGTCCTTATCCCCCACACCCCAGCACTAACAGCCTTCCTCTCCTGGCCTCCTCCCTCCCCCCACCCCATAGCACAGCCTGGAACCTGCTGGAAATGTGCACAATTCAAAGACATCTGCCACTATGGGTCTTCAGGCTCCCCTGGGACAGTGCACGTAAACACACACACACACACACACACACACACACACGTACACATGCTCACACCTGGGACAGCACACACATGCACACTCACACTCATACACACACACACTCACTCACACTCATACAGACACGTGCCCTCAAAATACACACATACACACCCATGCATCCAAACATTCTTATGTATATGCAACACAAAGACACATACAAACTCATTAACAGACATGCACACCCAGACTTACACACTCTCACACACTCACCAAACACACTTGTGCACACATACACACCACTCTTGTCCTTTCTTCTAAGTACCCACAGACCCTAGAGATCTAGAATTCCTGGGGGAAAGCAGGAAAATCCACAGGAAAGCTATTTCCAGTTTTGTGGCCCACACCGGAGCTCCTCTGCTCTGTCTCTTCTCCTGCCACCGGGGTCTCTAGGGCTGTGACCCACACTGTGGGAGTGCCACCTGCAGAGATAACTCGGTCTTTCACACAACAAACACTTTAGAGCACCTACTTGCCATCCCCCACCCCATGCCCAACCCCAGGCCTGCAGCTGAGGCAGACACATGAAGGAGAAAGAACTTCTCAGGGCAGATTCATGCCTCAGTTGGTTAAGCATCTGCCTTTGGCTCAGGTCATGATCTCAGAATCCAGGCCCCCATCAGTTTCCCTGCTCAATGGGGAGTCTGCATCTCCCTCTTGATCTCTCCCCCTTCCCTTCCTCCGCTTGTGCTCTCTCTCACTGTCTCTTTCTCTCTCTTGCTTCTTCTCTCTCTCAAATAAAATTCTTTTTAAAAGAATTTATTTAATTGATACAGAGAGTGCAAGAGAGAGCAGAAGCAGGTGGACCTGCAGGCAGAGGGACGAGGGGAAGCAGACTCACCCCTGAGCAAGGAGCCAATGTGGGCCCCATCCCAGGGCCCTGAGATCATGACCTGAACTGAAGGCAATGGTTAACCCACTGAGCCATGCAGGTGTCCCTAAATAAATGAAATCAATTAAAAAAAAAAGAGTAAGAACTTCTGCCCAGTGGTGTGGTGGAAATAACCAGAGCTCAGAAGTCAAGGGCCTGAGTTCAAATTCTGCCTTTGTCTCTTCATATGCTGTGTTACTCTGGGCCCTTGACATAACCTCTCTGAGCCTCAGTTTCATCACTAGTAATGATGTTAAAAAATGGACTTAATAATTCTGTGAGGATTAAAAGACAGATAAAGCTTCCATGAGCAATGTATCCACCCATGGGAAGTGACCCCCTTCTATTTAAGAGCCCCCATGGTGAGTATCTCCCCAACACACTTCCAGGCCTGCTGTTCCTAAAACACAAACCCAGTCTCCTTCAGCCTCAGACCCTCTGTTGTGCACACCTGGGGAAACTTGATCTCTAATTGACTGGCTCACAGGACTGCCCTTACCAATCCCTGCCCTTCCAGATCCATCATGCCTCTCACCCATTTGTAGACTGAATTTTCCATAGTAACAGTTAATGAAGCTGTCCATGGCCCAAATACTCCCAATGGAGCCCTGAGCCTGAGCATCAGATGGACAGGAGTGCTAATCACCCCCAGGGAGCCATGTCAGAGAAAATCAGCCTCTTAGTCTTTCAGCTTTAGCCAGCACTCTGAGCCCACAAGACTGATTAACCTTTATTTGTATCCCTATAGATCATGCATGCTTTCCTAGAACAGAGCAGAGTCCTCCTGCACATAATGAAAGAGAATCCAGAGACTCCTGCACAACCCACTACCCTGTAGCAAGGAACCAGACCCTCTTACACAACCTCGCTGAAAGGAGATAATGTCTATAGCTGGTACTGTGGAGTCTGGATGTAATCAGGAAATGTTAGGGGCCACTGGACTCCCTTTACTGATGAACTGCCCTAAGGTCCTTTAACGCCCTCTCCCCCATCCCGGACCAGGCAGAAACCTGGGAGTTGGCCCTTGGACAAGAGTTTGCCTTCTCCCCAAGTGGCAGGCTTCCTGTCCAATCAAAATTTATCTCCTGAGTACAGGCTTTTCGAGGAATTTTTTCTGTTGTTGTTGTTTGTTTGTTTGTTTTGTTTTGGTTTTGGTTTGTTTTTGTTTTGTTGTTGTTGCTATTGTTTGTCTTTCCAGAAATCAAAGTTTCTATGTTTTGTCTTTATCAGGTCATTGATTACTTAAGAGAACTAAAAGTTTCCAATAGTGAAGAAGCTAAGTTGGGGTGCCTGAGTGGCTCTGTCAATTAAACATCTGCCTGTGGCTCAGATCATGATTCCAGGGTCCTGGCATCCAGCCCCACGTTGTGTTTGCTTCTCACTGGGGAGTCTGGTCCCCCCTCACCCTCTGCCCCTCCACACCTCCTATTTAGATGTGTTCTAAGAACTTTCTAAGATTTTGAACAAAATTCCCAAGATTTGAATTCTCAATAGAATCTTTTTCACTAATTAGGCTTGTGTATTTGGTATGATAAATTACATGGGATGCATTATCAAACATGATGATAAACTTTTTCAGTTTGTTCTGCAGGGATGCATGCTATAACTGTTCTAGAAAACAAAAGAAATTCCTGAAGTCTTTTTTTTTTTTAAGATTTTATTTATTTATTTGACAGAGAGACAGTGAGAGGGAACAGAATCAGGGAGAGAGGCAGAGGGAGAGGGAGAAGCAGGTTCCCCGCTGAGGAAGGAGACCAATGTGGGACTCGATCCCAAGACCTTGGGATCATGACCTGAGCTGAAGGCAGACGCTTAACAATGGAGCCACCCAGGCGCCCAAAATTCCCAGTTTTAATATGTCCTAGTATAGGGTCATCACTTGACACTCTCATTACTGGAATGCTGTAGGTCACAGAAATAACAAGTTCTCCTTGTCAACTGCGTTAGAGTGAATTCTCATCAGATCTTGAGCCATGACCATTCTGGAGTCTTCATCTTTTACAGATGTGACTCTGATGCTCTTGCAAAATATGATTCATCTCCAAGGAGATTCACGGAAAGGACTTTTGACAAATATAGGGTTTAGATATCTTTAAAATAAGAAAACTAAACTGTGTAAGAATTTCCGGAACTAATGGAAAAGGTGCAATCAAACAGAAACATGAATGAGTAACAGGGGTCTGAATGAATGGAGGGACATGATTATAGCTTTATGACTCTTCTTTGCAACTTTGCTGACTTTCTAATGTTGGCTCTTGCAGATTTAGGGAAACTTTCTGTTATGATATCTATGACCTATAGAAACATGATGAAATATTGATTTGTGAACAAATAGGAACATTTAACTTTCCTCTCTTACTGAACTGTCCAGATTCAGAAACTGCCAGTGAGCATTCTTTCCTTCATGGCAATTGTGGTTGTTTGCAGAAGTTCAGTAAGAATCTGTTCTCCTTGTCACAGGACACAGCTGGAAACATTGGTTATTTGGCCAAGGCTTTCACTTGAATGTCATGTTTGAGAGAGACATACATAGACTCGGATAGGACCACATAGCTTTGAGGAACTAAGGTTGACTTTATGGGGCTAATAAAACCCATTGGAAATGTTGGCCAGATCCCTTGTTTACAGAGTTTCCAGCAGCCTTACCAGGTGAGTAAAGAAGGTCACTTCCAGCGAGGTACAAGATACCTCAGGATATTTGGGGGACCTGGAGAAGAGGAATTCACCCAAATCTACAGGTATTACAGGCAATCCTGATGGTTGGTATTGGATGGTTTCTGGCCTCAAGAGGCTATTAAAAGTTCATTCCAATAAAGTAACTTTAAGTTATAAGGTTATAAAGTTATAAGGTCAACCACTATACTTTCTGAGCTTATATAAGTATGTAGGGAAACTGCTAAAATTGGAGCTGTTTTCTTAAATGAATTAGTTCTGATTTTGTTCTCTTTGGAAATTAGGGTGATTTTAGAGAGAAAAATTATGTTTCCATAACACTCATTTGTGGATGCTAAATTCTAGTCCTGAATTTGCCACAATAACTCATGTATAGACAATCTTCTTGCTTGACACACTATGGGGATAATAACAGGACCCCATGGGCATATGATTACTTGACCACCTGAACAAGAGTCAGGACTCCCCAATAATTGTATAATTATAATTGAAGAATTCAACTATCACCTTTAACATGTTATTCTACAACATGCTAGTGGCTGGGATACTAAAATCACTCCTTAAAAGCTGGAGCATATCCCTTTGCATGGGGTTAACTATGAACTTGTGGAAGTAGTGGATGGCTGCACTTTCCTTATGAATGGATAGAGGATGCACTTGTGGATGCTCATATCCACGGATGAATCTTCTCCCACTTGCCAGTGATTCCTTATAATTAGGATATTGTTAAGGGAAGACATCAGGTAAAGATGGCTTCTTGACCCCTTAATCTAACCAATTTTATTTAAGTTTCTGTCCCTTGCACCTCAGCCCCATCTATGAAGGAAGATGAGAGAGGAGGCACTTAGACCACTTTGTCAGTGCCTACCAGGTTCTTCCTGATGTCTGACCACCATGCCTCTTGCTCTGTCCTAACTCTACTTCCTCACAGATGCTGCCCTTCAATCTCATCCTCCCATCTCTTCAGGGTTGGAATCATAGTTAACAAAGGTTGAGGAAAAAGAGAAGTGAAATGGCCCAGAAAGAAGGCAAGGAAGAATTGACCAGGAGGTGGGTGGGGAGGAATGAAGAGGAGGGGTGAGAGGGAGGGGAAAGTTACAGGGGGAGAATCAAATTATTGAAGAAGCAAGAGTAGAAGAAATGAAATGTATAGAACATTATCTCCAACTCCAGCAGGAGATTACACAAAGAAATAGGCCTGGTGAGGAGGGAAAAGAGGAAGAAGGGAGAGGAATGGGGAAGGAGGCAGATAGCTTTTCTGTAGGAAAACAACAGGAATTCAGGTGTGAGGGAGAAATGCCCAATACATTTACTACTTTGCTGTGGCAGAGGCCATTCTGGAAGGGACTTGACTTGAAAGACATTCCCCTGAAAGAGATGGGTCACAGGAGTAGCTGCTCCAGGGAAAGTTGGCAAAATAAACTCATATGGTATGGAATGGAGGACCAGAGAATGAGCAATCCAATTTATATCTTCAGTCACTTAGATTGTGGTTGAAAAGGAATAATGTACAAAAGAAAAGCAGTTAATGGAGACCATGATTCTGACTGAAGCCTCCCCTTCTCTCTCATCCCCTATCCAGTGAACCCATAAAGAAAATTGGACCTGCTTACTTCCTGTATGTCCCAGCCTCTCCTCCTCCATCTTTTGAACAAAGCTTCTTGGGAAAATCTGCCCATATTTAACTACATTCATGTCAGTTCTGGCACCATCATGTTCCCTGGTCTGCCCTGAGCAACTTGCCCTATGCTGTCTGCCTCAGAAGGGAACTAGGAATGCTGCTGCCCACTGAGGGAGAGACTCCAGAAAGACCATTTGGCTAGGAAGTGAGGATTAGCACAGCTCACAGATTATGAGCTCTTCCCGGATGTAAATATGGGCTCCCTGGGTTCAGGAGTCAGCTTCACCAAACCTTACCTCCATGTGTCTTCTGGCCTCACTCTTCCTTTTCCTCTTCCAGACAGTGTTCATTCTTTTGTACCTCACTTCCTTGCACCCAAAGCATGAAGTCCCTGCCAGATCTAAGACTTACTTCAGGTCATCTTAGGTGCTGGCCCTAGTGCAGATGTTAGCAGATATATCTTCTGATTCTGGGTAAGGGAATAGGTAAGATGGGAAAGGAATAGGGGACCCCATTTCAACTGGTCCCCTGAATATAGCTGGATATCTATCAAACCATTTTGAAGACCCATGAGATCAGTCTGAGATGTAAGAATATATATCTGGATGACTACAAGCAGAAAAGTGACTGCTTTTTGTAAGGTACAACCTGTAGAATCATGAATCTGTGGGGAAATATTGAAAGATAAACAGAAGGTGGAGGGAGCCTCCATAAGCTGGCTTCTAGGAAGTAATATAACACCAAAGTGCAAAACCGGAACCCTTAGAAATCTGCTCTATTGAGAGACATCCCTCTCTGAAAGGGGTTCTGGAAGTGAAAACACAGAATTACAGATGGAGCACTGTGGTCAGAATCTGATGAGGCACAGAGGGAATGAGGGTGCATTAACTGGTAGAGTTCCTGAACAATGGAGCCAGGAAACAGGTTATGGTCAGTGAGCCCAAGGGGGTTTCTCAGTTCAGATTGCCATAAACCATGAGCATGGCTGGTCAGCAATTGCTCCTTTCTTGAACAGCCTATAAAGGACTGGGACCTGGAATGAAACAGCTGTGCCTGGGACAGAGCAAAACTCACAAGGCTGTAGCAATCCAGAAAGGACATTAAGACATCACCCACACATGACCCAGGAGTTCAGGTTTTCCCATGAGCCTGCAGCTGCTTGTGCTTTTAGAATCACAAAGGTTGATGGCACTCTTTTGCCCATGGGACTACCACTGAGGGAGTTGCAGTGCGCACACATGGCAGGAGGCTGTGGTTTTTTTCACATACAGAAATGGAGACTGTTTGTCCCAGAGGGTTTATTAAAGAGGGTGGACTGTGGTCTTTCTGCTCTGGGCCAGAGGTTTGGGCACAGCCATTTTTGCGCTGACCCTCTGAGAAGGCACGGAAAGCCTCCAGGGAACAAAAGCCACACAGAGGACCAGTTTGCACTGAGCCCATCCCTCTGATGGGGTGGAACAATATCACCCAAAAAGGGAAACCTGAGAAACAGCACAGAACACACCTCCCCCAGAAGACAGACTGGAAAAACAGGTGGACAACAAGTGTATGGATCCCACAAAACTGTAAAATTCCAACACCAAGAGGAGATAGTATATTGAGTTCCAGGTGTTGTCTCATGATTCATTTATTATTCAAATAAAATGCTCCTTTTCTTTTCTTTTCTTTTTTTATACTTTTGCTCACTTGCTCTTTTTTTTTTTAACCTTTGTCTCATTTCAACTAGATGCTTATTATACCAATTTATATTTCATAGTTGCTTCCTATTTTATTTTATTCTTGTATTTCATTTTGGTTTTGGTTGTTTTTCTGTGCTGGCTTCTGACCACTCCAGATTTTTCTAGGCTGCATCTTGCTTTGGTTGTGGTTGATAGTTTGGACTCTGTTCATTTGCCCACACATCTTTCTCTGGGCAGAATGACTGCAAAGTTGATCTAAAAAACAAAACAATGAAAAAAAAAAAAACAGAGGCAATGTTCTCTTCCACAGAGCTAATCAATATGGATATAAGATGTCAGAGACAGAATTCAGAATAGAAATTATAAAGTTAATAGCTAGGCTTGAAAAAAGCATAAATGACAATATAAAATCTCGAAGGGCAGAAATGAGATCTAATCAGTTCCTAAAAATGATAGCTTAAAAATGCTATCAATGAAATGCAGTCTAAACTGGATACTCTAACAGATAACAGATAAGGTCAAAGAAGCAGAAGAGAGCATACGAGATCTAGAAGATAAGCTGATGGAAAGCAAGGAAATTGAGGAAAACAGAGACAGACAACTAATAGCCCATGAAAAAAAGGCTTGGAGAGATTCAGGATGCATGAATCATTCCAATGTCAGAATTACTGGGCTCCCCAAGGGGGGGAGAGAAAGGGGGAAATAGAAGGCATATTTGAGAAAATCATAGGCGAGAACTTCCCTAATCAGTGGAGAAAAGAAGCATTCATATCCAAGAGGCAGAGAGGACCCCTTCAAAATTGATAAAAATAGATCATCACCCCAGTATGTAATATTGAACCTTGAAAATCTTAGAGCCAAAGAAACTATCCTGAGAGCAGCTAGGGAGAGGAGATTCCTTAGATGGAGGGAAGAACATCAGAATAACATTAGACCTGTTCCACAGAAACATGGCAAGCCAGAAAAGGCTGGCAAGACATATTCAGGGTAGTAAATGAGAAAAACATGCAGCCAAGAATACCTTATCCAGCAAGGCTGTCATTCAGAACAGATGGGGAGGTAAGGAGTATCCAGGAAAGGCAGAAACTAAAAGAATATATGACCACCAAGACAACCCTGCAAGAAATATTAAGGGGGATTATGTAAGTGAAGAGACCCCCCCCCCAAGAGTAATATACCCAAGAAAGTAACAGAGACAAGCTACAGAAACAGGGACCTTACAGGCAATGCAATGGCACCAAATTCATATCTTTCAATAGTTACTCTGAATGTAAATCGGCTGAATGCTCCAGTCAAAAGGCACTGGATAAAAAAGCAGGAGCCATCCATATACTGTCTACAAGAGACTCAGTTTGAGCCTAAATACAGCACCAGATTGAAAGTGAGGAGATGGAGAAATATTTACCACATTAATGGGCCTCCAAAGAAAGCTGAGATAGCAATCCTCCTTTTAGAAAAATTAGATTGTAAACCAAGACTGTAGTAAGAGATGCAGAAGGACACTATATCATACTCAAAGGGTGTATCCAACAAGAAGATCAAACAATTATAAATACCTATGCCTTCAACATGGGAATAGGCAATTATAGAAACCAATTAATAACCAAAATAAATAAACATATTGATAATAATACATTGTAGTAGGAACTTTTAACACTCCACTCACAACAATGGACCAATTATCTAAGCAAAAGATCAACAAAGAAACTCAAAATTTGAATGACACACTGGACCAAAAGGACTTTGTAGATATATACAGAACATTCCATGCTAAAACAACAGAACACTCATTCTTCTCATGTTCAGATGGAACTTTCTCCAGAATAGATCACATTCTGGGTCACAAATCAGGTCTCAACGGATACCAAAAGACTGAGATTATTTTCTGCATATTCTCAGACCAGAGTGCTTTGAAACTGAAACTCAATCACAAGAGGAAATTTGGAACTCAAACACTCAGAGGCTAAAGGACATCCTACTACAGAATGAATGAGTCAAAAAAAAAAAAAAAAAAAAGAATGAATGAGTCAACCCAGAAATTAAAAAAGAACTTAAACAAGTCACTGAAGCCAAAGAAAATGAAAACACATTGGTTCAAAACCTATGGGATACTGCACAGGCAATCCTAGGAGGGATGTGCATAGACACCCAAGCCTCTCTCAAAAATTAGAGAAATCCTAAATACACAAGCTAATCTTACACCTAAAGGACCTAGAGAAGGAACAGCAAATAAAGCCTAAACCAAGCAGGAGAAGAGAAATAATAAAGATTAGAGCAGAAATCAATGAAATAGAATCTAGAAGAACAGAACAGATCAATGAAGCTAGAAGCTGGTTCTTTGAAAGAATTAGTAAGGTTGATAAACCTCTGGCCAGACTTATTGAAAAGAAAAGAGAAAGGACCCAAATTAGTAAAATCATGAATGAAAGAGGAGAGATTATGACTAATACCTAGGAAATAGAGACAATTATTAGATCTTATTAACAGCAGCTACATGCCAACAAACTAGGCAATCTGGAAGAATTTGATGTATTCCTGGAAACTTATAAACTAAGGCTGAGACAGACAATCATAACAGACCAATAACCATCAAGGAATTGGAGCAGTAATCAAAAACCTCCCAAAAAACAAGAGTCCAGGGTCTGATGGATTCTGGGGAGAATTCTACCATATGTTTAAAGAAGAAGTAACACCTATTCTAATTGAAGCTGTCTAAAAAAAAAAAAAAAAAAAAAAAAGAAGGAAAGAAAGAAAGAGAAGGAAAACTTCCAGACTCCTTCTATGAGGCCAGCGTTACCCTGATCCCTAAACCAGGCAAAGACCCCATCAAAAAGAAGAATTACAGACCAATATCCCTGATGAACATGGATGCCAAATACTCAACAAGATCCTAGCCAATAGTATCTAATAGTACATTAAAAGGATTATTCATCATGACCATGTGGGACTTACTCCTGGGCTGCAAGCATGGTTCAACATTCACAAATCCATCAACATGATAGAGAACATTAATAAAAGAAGAGACAAAAACCATATGATCCTGTTAATTGATGCAGAAAACAACATTTGACAAAATGTAGCATCTTTTCTTGATTAAAACTCAAAATGTAGAAATATAGGGAATATCCCTCAATATGATAAAAACCACCTATGAAAAGTCCACAGTGAATGTCATTCTCAATATGGAAAAACTGAGAGCTTCTCTCCTAAGGTGAAGAACATGACATGGAGGCCCACTCTCATCACTCTTATTCAACATAGTACTAGGAGTCCTAGCCTCAGCAATCAGACAACAAAAAGAAATCAAAGGCATTTAAATTGGCAAAAAAGAATAGAGCCAATGAATGAATGAATAAAGAAGATGTGGTTCATAAATACAATGGAATATTACTCAGACTTCAGAAAGGATGAATACCGACCATTTGCATCTACATGGACGGAACTGGAGGGGATTATGCTAAGTGAAATAAGTCAAATAGAGGAGGACAATCATCATATGGCTTCACTCATATGTGGAACATTAAGGAATAGCACCAAGGACCACAGGGGATGGGAGGGAAAAGTGAATGGGAAGAAATCAGAGAGGGAGACAAACCATGAGAGACTCTCAACCATGGGAAAGAAAATGATGGTTACAGAGGGGAGATAGGTGGGAGAATGGGGTAGCTGGGTAATGGGTATTAAGGAGGGCACATGATATGATGAGAACTGGTGTTACCCATAACTAATGAATCATTGAACACTACATCTAAGACTAATGATGTATTATATGTTGGCTAACTGAACATAACAATAAAAAATGGAAACAAAAAGAAGATATACCTCCTGCTTTAGGCATAGAAAGTAGCACAAGTTGGACAAGGACTTGTCTGTCTGACCTCAAGGGCTATATAGGTACTACTACTCCAAAGGACCTGTCTGTCTCTGAGGATCAGAAATGTGACTTATGTGTAGCCTAGAATTTCTGCCCCATTTCTTTTCCAATTCATATGTCCCTCTTTCATTTCCCACGTTGTTCCATAGTCATCCTCCTCCAGGAAGTAGCTCTTGATCAATACCTCTCTCTCAGTTTCTACTCAGACCTTCCCTTTCAGAGTAATGATGCCTCAATCCCTATCTAGTTACTGATTCCTCCTATCTTATTCCATGTTTTCCCCATGTGGGGTGTAAATTATCTCTCTCCCCAAAGAATCTTAGATGTTCTCACATGGTTTTTGCACCACTCCCTCAAAGTGTGAAAAGGACTAGGTAAGTATATGGATAATCATGCCCCTAACAGGCTTACCTGCAACCACCTTCTTCCTGTTGGGAAGAAGAGAAATTCATCAGATAAGAAAACATCTTCTACCTCTCCCTCCTAGGGCAGGCCTCATACATAAATACCATAGAAAAGCACTGGCCATTCTATGCAAGCATAAAACCCAGATATCTTCAGTGTTGTGACCACACTGGAACCAATCTCAATTTCAGGGATTCCCTGGAATGGGGTAGAACTGGTTGGGTCTTCTATCAATTACACTCTTTCTAGACCCTGCCTACATCCCATGGGAAGAGATGGAGCAGGACAAGGGGAGGTCATGTGGGGCATTCTCCCTACCCTCCCCACCCGGCTATATTTTCCTGTGTTCTTGGAATGAGCAACACTATTCTTACTGGATTTAGAGGAAATGTAGAACCTACTCCTCGCCCTGAGCAAGATTCCACTGTGGTGGAACAGATAAGACATTCACCAGAACTCAGGCATAGCCACACAAAGGAGAACTAGAAGTGCCTGGGTATAGTTCTAAATGTTGGCTATAGAGAGCTCTGGATGGAGAGAAATGTTGTTTGCCAAGGAAGTCTCCCAGAAGACAGTTTTAAAGGAGTAGCACAGGGCTAGCCTGAAGGAAAGCAGAATTTTCTGTACCAAAGAAATGTGTAAAGCTCAGTTCAATATAACATGGATTTATTCAATGTCCCTTATGTGCCTGTACCCTAGCTGGATGCTCTGGGAGAGTGAACAAGATACACTCCCTACCTATGATTATAATCAGGAAAACAACAACAACAACAGGAGAGATAACTGTGGTATTCTGTTTTTTATTTCATCTTTATTGAAGTATAACTGACATATAAAATTGTAAGATATTTGAAGTGTATATTGTGGTGATTTGATAAACATATACATTCCAAAATGATTCATTCTGATTTGTCCAATGTAAAAGGATAGATGGTGGTATTTTAATCTAAGCATTTCATTAAATGAAAGTAAGTGATCAAGGGTCGACTTTGTTTCCTTCCCTTTGTCTTTACCTGTGGGGAGCTTCCAGTGGAGCTTTGGTTTCCCAGGACCAGGAACATCAGCATCACCTGGGAACTTGTTAGAAGCTCAAGTTCTTGGCCCCACCCAGACCTCCTGAATTCCAAACATTGGGGATGGGAGCCCAGTAACCTGTGTTTTCATAAGCCCTCCAGGTGAGGTGACACTAGCTGAAGGTTGAGCATCACCTAGCAAAGAACTATTCCTGGCCTTTATCCACCCCTCCCTCTCTCACTTTGACTTTGACTAATGGGTTGAAGAGATAGCCCTGAACAGCCCCTTCCAGTTTTTGGCGATTTCTATTCTTTTCTTCTTCTTCTTTTTTTTTAATCCGGAACCAACCTGCTCATAGGACACATGTGGTCCAACCTGTTCATACAGAAGAAAAGCTAATAAAAGCAGTTTCTCTCCTGTGTTGTGAGGTGGGAGCTGCTCAGCACTCCTTGTGATGAGGAAGAATTCTGTCCAATTTAGTGATGCAGGATTAGCAAGCCAACTGTGCTGCAGATCTAAAGCTGAAGATTTAATCATCTGTCTCTATGTCATGATTATCAGTTGGTCCCAAACACAGGAGGGGGAAATGGGGTAGTATTTATTGGACTTCTACAGCTCCAGCAATGGGTTATAATGAAAAGTGGGAAGGATGCAGGTTCATATCACGTGCACCAAAGAGACCTAGTTGAGAGAATAACAGGACAGAAGAACCAGAGGAAATCCTAGAATTTTTTAAGGAAATGGAACTTGAGAAATGATCAGTTGTGACCTTTCCTGTTACAGATAAATAAGCAGAGCATGGAAGGAACTGAGCAGCTTGCCCAAAGTCACATTGCTAGTTAGTAGTGGAAACAAGACAAGAACCCAAGACACATGGTTCTCAGCATGCACTTTTTGGATAGGTGGACCAAAGTAGTGCTCAGAGAAAAGTTGGCTCCAGTCCACCTGTGCATTCTCTGTTGCCCCCCTCACACAGCCAATTCTCAAGCTACACAGCCTGCTCAGTGTACTCTGAGCAGTGGTTCCTTTTCCTGTGCTTTTCCTGATGTTGATTTCTCTTCTTGTAATCTCTCCCTGCCACACATGTGTGGTGAAATCCTATCCCTGAAGACAGCCAACTCAAATGCTATTCTTCTATAAAGTCTTCTCTGATTTCACTAATCAACACTCACCCCTATGCCAGCCACAAATGATCACCCTCCACTCTGAGTTCCCAAGACATTTGATTTGTATGTTTCTTGTGACAACACTTTCTACTTTGTGTTATAGCTATGCTTTACCCTCATATTAGAATATAAGCTTCTTACAGTCAACAAAACAAAGTGGCAACCTACAGAATGGGAGAAGATATTTGCAAATGACACTACAGACAAAGGCCTGATATCCAAGATCTATAAAGAACTCCTCAAAATCAACACCCAAAAAACAGATAATCATGTCAAAACAGGGGCAGAAGACACAAGCAGACACTTCTCCAAAGAAGACATATGAATGACTAACAGACACATGAAAAAATGTTCATCATCACTAGCCATCAGGGAGATTCAAATCTAAACCACATTGAGATACCACCTTACACGTCAGAATGGCCAAAATTAAGACAGTAAACAACATGTGTTGGAGAGGATGTGGAGAAAGGGGAACCCTCGTACACTATTGGTGAGAATGCAAGCTGGTGCAGCCACTTTGGAAAACAGTGTGGAGATTCCTTAAGAAACAAAAAATAGAGCTATCTTATGACCCTGCAATTGCACTACTGGGTATTTACCCCAGAGATACAGATGTAATGAAAAGAAGGGCCATCTGTACCCCAATGTTCATAGCAGCAATGGCCACCGTCGCCAAACTGTGGAAAGAACTAAGATGCTCTTCAAGAGACAAATAGATAAAGAAGATATGGTCCATATGTACAATGGAATATTATGCCTCCATCAGAAAAGATGAATACCCCAATTTTTTTATTATTATTATTTTTATTTTTTATTTTTTTAAATTTTTTTTATTAAATTTTATTTTTTATAAACATATATTTTTATCCCCAGGGATACAGGTCTGTGAATCGCCAGGTTTACACACTTCAC
>NW_019154200.1:932703-940426 GCF_002288905.1 Enhydra lutris kenyoni
GAACAACAAGGACCAACTAAGAATTCATGATCCTGACCACATTGTTCTCTTCTGTAGGGAGAGTGTGTGGGAAGTCACGTAGGTGAGCGCACGACACATAGCACAGACCCTTTCTCAGTGTTACTCAACTTTCCCATCCTGAACCCCTTATCAAGGCATCGGGACTTTAAAGGAGACACAAGTCAGGGCCTGGTTTGATCCACGACTTCAACCATGCCGTGGTCTCCAACAATCCCTGGTGGCTTTCGGTTCTGCCCTAATCAATTCCATTTTGTCATCCATGGCTTTCTCCAACCTAGCTATTGCCTGGATAATTGTTAGCCTGAATTCCCTTTCTGACATATTGTCTATGTCAATAGCCATTAGCTCTGTTGCAGAAGGCCCAGCCTCTGAATTTTTCTTCTGTTGGGCATTCCTCCTCCTAGTCAGAGATGGCTGAATGGATGTAGCTGGATGTATTGACCGTGGTGCAGTCAAGGTGCACCCTGGAACACTTCTGAGCAATCAAGAGTCCCCACCCAAACGAAAGAAAAAAGAAAGAGAGAAAAAAGAAAAAAGAGAGAGAGACAGGAAAAAAAAGAAAGATAAAATAAAAGAGAAGGCCCAGCCCAAATGGGCCCCAAAGTAAGATTTATGAAGTATACAAACAAAAACAGAGAAACAAAATGACTGATAAAAGTAGATAAGAGAAAAAAATATATATATAAAAGCAAAACAAAAAAAGAACCTCGTCAAAAAGAACCCCAAGTAAAAGATTTATATACTACCAGGACAAACAAATAGAGAGAAACACCGGCAGAAGAAAAAGATGGGAGAGTGGTTATAAATTCTCAATGTGGGTGAGGAAGGTTATTTTGATTCTTCCTGGATGAATCTTGATATCTTTGTTAAAGGACTCAATTTTCCTAAGATAAAGGGGTATTAAAAATTGGTTTACCTATAGGGGTAGCATTGATTGGGGAAAGGGGATTACCTTGAAGTTTAACTCCAAATGAATATTAAAAAGTAAAAATAAAAAAAGAGTGAACTAAACTAAACTAAACTAAAATTTAAAAATATCAAAAAATAGAAAAGCAAAAGAAAAACACAGGTATATGTATCAAAAAGTTCAGGTTAAAAGGTTCTTATGGAATTTGATGTACTGGACATCTCACTGTGATGGTAAATAGGTTAAAAAATTATCTATATCGATGGAGAAGAGAAGGGAGTTGAGGGAAATTGGAAGGGGAATTGAACCATGAGAGACTATGGACTCTGAAAAACAATCTGAGGGTTTTGAAGGGGCGGGGGGTGGGAGGTTGGGGGAACCAGGTGGTGGGTATTAAAGAGGGCATGGATTGCACGGAGCACTGGGTGTGATGCAAAAACAATGAATACTGTTACACTGAAAAGAAATAAAAAATTAAAAAAAATCATAATATTAAAAAAATTATCTATAAAAATAAATGAACCAGAATAGTGGGAATGAATTAAAAATAAAAGTTGTATCTATGAAGTAGTGGTGGTTGTTCTCTTGTCTTTTTTTTTTTTTTTCTTCCAGTTGGCTTTCTGGGGGAGGGGCCTGCCCTGTGGATTTTCAGGCAGTGTTCCCTGAGTTAAGTCTTCCCGCCCCCCTCAAGGGGGTGGGCTCTGAGGAAACTGATTTTTCAGGCTTTTGTTCTCAGGAGGTTTTTTTGTTTGTTTGTTCCTTTGTTTTCTCTCGCCTTGACAGCTTTTGATGGTTTTTTAGAGGTTTAGAGGAAAGCAAACTGCACCCAGACCTCCGTCTCAGAGAGAAGCCTCAGTCTGTTCCCCTCTGGGTACTCCAGAGCACATAAATTCCCTCTTGGCCGCTGGCAGAGCACGTTCCCAGTTGCAGTCCCTGGGGATGCAGGAACTCCTGCTTGTACCCAAAACCACAACAGCGGCGGCTGTCCTGTCTGGGCAGCTCCAGACCACCAGAGAGACCCCAAGCAGTGATCACACACTGAGATTTTCCCACTGGCCCAGGCTGGGAGTGCTCAGACTTTCCGGGTCCGAGAGCACCAGGCTGGCGCCTGCATGCACCTCTCTCAGGGGAGGGTGTGGGGTGTGACTCAGACTCTGATAGCACGGTGCTGTGCACATGTGGTGAGTGCAAAAAGGCTGTGATTCTGCGGCTGATGAGGCTCCCAGCCCCTTACGAGAGCCGCCACCCAGGTGCTCTCAGGCGCGCTTGTGGCTCAGGGACCAAGACCTGGTTTTCGCCACACTCTCTCTGGCTCAGTGCCAGGGGTGGCTGTCCTTGGTCCGGGGACTTAAGCCCCTGTCCCTATCTGGCCCGAGTCCCACAATATCTCCCCACAATCCTTTGCTCCTTTTGAGTGCTTTCAACCAGACTCCAAGTTAATGCTGGTCCCCAGTCGCAGGGCACTGTCGTATTGGGGTATTACTTTCTAATGGGTCACCTCTGGTGGCTTCCTCCCCCTTTTGTTTATCTTCTGATATCAGTCTGACATTCCCACTCTGCTTTACCTGCCCACTGGCGTCTTCTGCCCCTGTAGAGATCCAGACGTGTATAATTCTAATCTCAGGCTGATTTCATGGGTGATCGGAGTTGTTTCGTAGGTAATCAGCTCACTTTAGGGTACAGGTTGAAACGGCGCCTCCTCCTAGTTCTCCGCCATCTTGTCACTCAACAGTCTGTTTTTTTTTTATTATATTTTTCAGTAGGCTCCATGCCCAGCATGGAGCCCAAGATGCGGCCCAATCTCACAACCCTGAGATCAAGACCTGGGCTAATATGAAGAGTTGGACTCTCAACTGACTGAGTCACCTAGACACCCCAACATTTTCTTTTTTTTTTTTAACACAGCACATCACATAATTCCATTTGAGTTCATAAGTGATGTAGTTTCATGTACTAATTAAGCGGTAAGACACAACAGGACATGATGGTATTGTTCAAGAATTCAAACGCAGGATGTGTGTGCAGTGCTTGAGTTTTGACACATTAACTCATGAACTGGAGGCCTCCTTGCAATTACAGACCCATATTTTATATTGTCAGAGTTGAAAATACATATACTTGTCTCTCGGTTTTAAACTCTTAGACCCAGTATCTTCTGCCCAAGGTTTGATGTCACTTTGGCCCCCCTTCTCCTCATCTGCATCATTCATTTAGCTATAGTGATGACAAAGAACATACCATTCACTCCTTTCCTTTCCCACCGAGGCCTACAGGGGCACTGTGAACCCAGAGGAGGATGGAGAAAGGGACAGAGCCTTCATTACTACTTGTAAGAAGGAGAGGACCAGGTTGCCTGGGAAGGAAACACTGGAGAAATGGGGTCAGCAGTCAACACTGGACTGGTGACTGAGAAGGGAAAAGAGGCAAAAAGGCTGTTTTGTGAATTCTGACATTCAGTAAACTTCACCCAAAGCATCCAGACAAAAATTCACTACCTTTTTCATATCCAAAGTTATGACAGTGTGATGGTTATGGAGAAAAGAAAGTCACCTAGCTCAGGGGTTCACAACCTAAACAGTTCCTCTGTCTCCTCCCTCTCTAGGTTCCAGCAGAGAAGTTGAGCTCATCTCTGCAGACAGTCTCCTCACTGGCCACACCGTATTCCAGACACACCCTGCACCATCTGTGATGTCAGCTGGTAGGGGTCTGGAGAAACAGCCCTGCTCTGTGAGCTTGTATTAAAATGCTAATATGTAAAACCTTACGAATTTTTCACAAGGAGTTATTTTTAACTCACTCAAACTGTTATCTGAATGTTTTCTTAAAGAAAGAATCCTGCATGTGGTTCCCTCTTCCTCCTCCTCCCCTGCTGCTCTTCAAATGGCCCCTTACTCTAGGGGAACATGAGTTTGGATGAACAATTCACAGCAATGCTCAGGAAATTGAAAACAAAACAGAGAAAACAGAGAAAACAAACTCATGCAGGCCCTACTCTCCTCTCTACTCAGGCTGTGGAAAGATGGTCAAGGTAAGACTGACACAAAGAAGTAGAGGAGATGCTGTCAAGTGTGTAAACCTGGCAATTCACAGACCTGTACCCCTGGGGATAAAAATATATTATATGTTTATAAAAAAATAAAAAATAAATATGTTTATAAAAAAATAAAAAAGAAAAAAAAGAAAAAAAAGTAGAGGAGAGCAAAGAAAATAAATTGCTTCTGATACAGATTATCCAGGAAGGTGTGGGCTGGAGGTAACATTTAAATTGTACTGTGATGATAGTGTACCATTTCACTGTCAGATTTTGAGAGGACGGAATCCCAAGGAAAAGACTAGCTACTAGGATGAATTTCTTAACTTTGGGCATCATTTGATATTGAACTTTTGCTCATAATGAGAGAGTGAAATGCAAGGACCAGTGAAATTCAAGGTAAAACTACAGAATCTGGAGGCTTTGAGTATAGAAGACAGGAGCCAGGACCTGGGTCCCTGCTCAGGGTCCATTTATCCCCATTCCTGTTGCACCTGATCTCAGTGAAGTGGTGTGAAGTTCAAATGGGACAGGATACCCAGTATGTCTCCATCTGTATGTCTCCCACCTTCTCTCTTCCCCCGCTGAGTTCTGGATTAGCAATGAAAGGATTTCTTAATCTCATTACTGAGAATAGCACAAAGCACAGAAAAGCATATACTACACTAATTAAATTAGGAGAGAGAGAAACCCCTCCTCCTTCCATCTCCATAGTCCATTTTCCTAGATCTTCTGGCACTGCATGTCACTAAATACGAATATTTTCTCCTCTGGACAGGCATGCTGTGAAATGTCTGATAGATAGAAGGTTTGTCATAAAAATCTCTCATAAAAAGTTCTTCCAAGCACTGTCATTGGAAGGTAGAGGAGGGGGTTCCTATGCTGTGTCTGCCTTCAGACCTTGTGCAGGTCATTCTGCCTCCTGCTTCCAGAAGCTTTACTTCAGATTTTTTAAAGATGTAAACAAAGTAAAGAGTAAAACAAACACTCAACACTTCTTACCAATCTTGCTATTTTAAAAGCTCGTTGTTTTTTTATGAAATTGTTTTCACGAATGACTAGTACTTCACAATCTCAACTCTAGATTCCTTAATTAGTATAATTTTTAATTCTTTTCTTTCTGGGATGGCTTAAGTACAGAGTCCTACTTGGAAGCAAAAGTGATAATAAAATAGCTTCTCTTAGTACCTTCCATGAGGGGGTTCTAGGAGAGGGGAGGTGGTTATGTGGGTGGTGTACTAGAGGGGTGTCTGTGTATTCGGCTAGAAAGAAAGGTAAGGAGGGCATTGCCTCTGGCTGCTGTTTGTCTTTCTCTGCAAAACTGGTCTGATTGTGTCAGATATATACGGGCTCCAAGTAGCCCAGCATCTTAGCCATAAACTCCTCAGAAAGAAAATTCACTGATGGTCCCCTTGAGAGGTAATGAAAAATAAATATCATAGTTTGGTACAAACACACCAAACAGGGTTTGTGTACACACACACACACACACACACACACACCCCATACTCACAGTCTAACAAATATGCTCATGTTTATAGACCTACCAAAATAAACATACCCAACTACTTGGTGCATATTTCCATTCAAATTCTAACACATATGTCCACATAGTAGGTACACACACAGCTCTGACATACACACATGATTCGTCCCCTTTCCAAGCTCCTCACTGGGACATAGTGAAGGTGAAGGAGAGAATGTCTGAGTGTGAGCTATATGTGTCATTAAGTGTGTCTCTGACCACATGCCACAAACAAATAGAAATTATTTTTTCATTTTTCACTATTTGTAATTATCCACTGCCTTCAGTTACCTTTCTGCCATCACGTTTCAGTGATCATCTATCTCTTACTGAGTGGCTACTCCATGAAGTGTATAGCCTTTGCTCGTTCTTAGTACAGATCCTGGCTTCATCACTTACTTTCTACAAATGACTTAACCTCTCTGAGCCTTAGTTTCAACTTTTGTAATGTGACCGTAATAATACTCACCTTAAAGAAATTTTGTATTAAATAGGTGGTAATGTAAAATGTTTGATACAAAATATAGGGCATAGTACTAAACAAATAGCTATAATTATCATCATCACTTTAGGGACATTGAAGATAAAAGACGTAATACATAAAAAAAGATGTTCTTTCCCTTAGGAGGTTTTTAAATCTCATCGAAGAGACAAGCTAAATACACTGTGAGAGGGAGGCCATGGAAACATAAAATACTTATTTGAGTCCTGACATGCAAATTATTCTCCTAAATCCAAGACCTGTTTTGACATTTTCAGCAGATTTCAATGCTCTATAAAGATTGGTGTTTTTCTTATGTCACTCATCATTCCTATGCCTCACCACCTTACATACTCCCACACATTCATCCCAGCCTTTCATTTCAGGAGTTGATTGGAGAATTCTTGGGAAGAAAAAGATTTTGGGGGGAATTCATTTTATACACTTCCCTGTTTCTGAGTAGGAGCGCATCTGAGATGTTCCAAACCCAAGTGAGATAGCCATGCACATGGCCAGAGGGCCTGCACTCTCCCTTCTCCCCTGTCACTCTCTAATCTCAGAAAATTCCCCCTTGTGTTCAATCTCTATCTGTTTTCCTTCAATATTGTCTCTCTTTATCAGTCATTCTGATTGGAAATGAGGTACACAAACCCTCAAAAGCTTAAGAAAATTCTCAAAAATCTCAAAACTCTCATCTGATAATATTATTTCATTTCTTTTCACTCTGGATCTGTGGAATTATAGGGCTCTTATGTTTTGTTATTAACCTATTAAAAAATCATCAAAAGATCCCTTAAAAAGCATCAGTTTGGTCCCCACCAGGGCATAACCCCTCATACAGTCATCTGATACCTCCTTAAAGCTTTTAAAGATGAAAGAATCCTAACTTCCAGGAAAAATAGTTAAGAAATCCTATTTCCCAACCTCCACAGTCTCCTCAATTACTATAATCACATTATCATTCATTTGACAAGGGGACAGTACAACCCTGAGGTGGGGTATGACTAACATGACCTCCCCAGTTCCTTTCAGGCCATGATAGGAAATAAGGGTAACAGAATTGGCATCAGTCTTGACACATGCAATGCTTGCCCCAGGAGAGACCCCTGGTGACCAGGCAGATGCCAGGAGGGGCACAGTAGGCATTTCCCCAAAGTGGGCAGAGTGCTATACCCTGGCATAGTGACTGTCATGGTTGTCCTAGAGACAGGAGAGTAGCCAGGATCCACAATTCCCCCTCTTCCCAAATTCAACTTCCCCAGCCTAGGCCTCTCCTTTTGTGCTCCAAATTCCTAAGTTTTCAGACCTTCCGTAGTGCTCATCTGAGGCCAGACACATATCATGGATCACCTGTGTTTTTCAAACTGTAAAGAACACACAAATCACTTGGGAGACTGTTAAAAATGCAGCTTCTGTATCAGTAGGTCTAAGTTGGAGCATAAGATTCTGCATTTCTAACAAGCTCCCAAGGTGATACTCACATTGCTGGTTTGTCGACCATAATTTTTTTTAAAGATTTTTATTTACTTATTTGAGAGGGAGAGAGACACAGAGAGATCGTGAACAAGGGGAAGAGATAGAGTGAAAAGCAGACTCCCCACTGACCAAAGAGCCTGGGACTCGATCCCAGGACCCTGGGATCATGACGTGAGCCAAAGGCAGCCTCTTAACCAACTGAGCCACCCCGGTGACAATGGACCATACTTTGAATAGCAGGATCTAGATGACTGCAGCAGTTGCTACAAGTGTCTCCCAGAA
>NW_019154200.1:943426-960409 GCF_002288905.1 Enhydra lutris kenyoni
TATGGACATTGGGGAGGGTATGTGCTATGGTGAATGCTGTGAAGTGTGTAAACCTGGCGATTCACAGACCTGTACCCCTGGGGATAAAAATATATGTTTATAAAAATAAAATAAAAAAAAAGTATCTAAGGGAGTAGGTATTATATAGGTAACCCTGCCTCTAGCAGGCTTCCCTGGAGTCACCCACTCCCTATTGGGAAGATGGGAAATTCCACAAGTAACAAAGTAGCCTCCTATCCTTTTCCTCCTAGGGACCTGCCCTGAAGAGGTCTAAATAAACACAATAGCAAAACCCTGGCCCTCCTATACCAAAACATAAGACTCTGAGTGCATCAAGAATGATGCCATGTCTGTCTCTTCAATTCACTAATCAAAGTCACAGGGGTGGGTAGAAAGAGGCCAGGATTAGTACTCTGTTCAGTGGTGTTCCAACATTAGTGGGTGCCACCTCACTTGGAGTGCTTACGAGAACACAGATTGCTGGGTCCTATCCCCAGCTTTTGGAATTCAGTACATCTGGATGGGGCCCAGAACTTGTCCTTCTAACAAGTTCCTATTGATACTGATACCTGGTGACGCTCCAAAGAGTCCAGGGATCCCACTTTGAAAACCAAACTCCAGCTGAAGGCTCTCCATTTATAAAGATGAAGGAGGGAAACAAAGAACAGTGTTGTTCATTCAAAAGTAACAGGGAAAATATAGCCTTGGGACAAGACAATGCATGAAATGACCTCCCCTGTGCAGCTCCATCTCTTCCCATGGGAGGTAGGGACAGGCCTGGAGTAGTGAAATTTATAGAAGGCCCAACCTGCTCTGACTCTAGGGAATCCCTGAATGTGAGACTGGCTCCAGCAGGGGCACAACAGGTTTCTTTTTTCTGTCTTTCCCCTTCCTTCCAACCATCCTTCCATCTGTCCTTTCTTCTGTCCTTCCTTCCTTCTGTCCCATCTCTCCTTTCTCTTTCTTTCTTTTAGATTTTATTTATATTTATTTATTATAAATATATATTTATATATTTTTATATGATATATATTTATATAAATGAAACATAAATATATATAAATTTAAAATTTATTATTTGTAAATATTTATATATTTATTTGAGAGAGAATGAGCGAGCATGCAGAACTACACTCAGGAGCTGGGAGGAGACACTGAGGGGGAGGGAAATGGAGGGAGAAACCTAAGCAGACTCCAAGCTAAGCAAAGAGCCCAACTCTGGCTCTGGCTCCAGTCCACGTGTGCATGCTCTGTTGTCCCCTCACACAGCCAAGGCTCAAGCTACACAGCCCGCTCAGTGTGCTCTGAACACTGTTTTGTTTTCTCGTGCTTTTGTAGTGACTTTCTTTCTGCCTACAGTCTCTCCCTCTGTGTGTGCCCATGTGTGGCGAATCCTATCCGTTCGTGGGGAGAGCCAACTAATTCCATCACCATTCCTTTATAAAGTCTTCTGATTTCACCAACCAATCCTCATCTCTGTGCCAGCCACAAGTGGTCATCCTCCACTCTAAATTCACAAGACACTTTATTTGTATGTTACTAATGATAACACTTTCTACTTTCTGTTACTCTACGCCGTACCTTTTGTATTAGAATATAAGCTCCTCAAGGGCAGAAGTCCTATTTCATCTTTTTTTTTTTTGTCTTTTCTGGTTTCTTTCTTTCTTTCTCTTTTTGTTGAAGTGTAGTTGATATACAGTGTTGTCATATTACTCTCAGGTGTACAATATGATGATTTAGCAATTCCACACATTTCTCAGAGCTCATCAAGATAAGTGTACTCTTATATTCTTCATTCCCTTTATCTATTTCACCCATCCCCTTACCCCAACCACCTTGGCAACCTCCAGTTTGTTCCTTGTGTTGAAGAGTATGTTTTTTTTTTGTCTCTCTTTTTAGTTCGTTAGTTTTATTTTCTATATAAGAGTGAAGTCATATATTTGCCTTTCTCAGTCTGACATTTCACTTAATGTATACCCTCTATGTCTATCTGTATTGTTATAAATGGTAACATTTCATTCTCTTTTATAGCTAAGTAGTATTCCATTGTGTATGTGTGTGTGTACGCACATACTACAACATCTTCTTTATCCTTTCATCTGTTAATGGACGCTTGGGTTCCTTCCATATCCAATTGTAAATAATGCTGCAATAAATATAAGGGTGCATATGTCTTTTTGAATTCATGTAAGCACTTCTTCACAGCAAAGGAAATCATCAACAAAATAAAAAGTTCACCTATTGAATGGGAGAAGATATTGGCAAATAATACCAATAAGGGGTTAATATCCAAAAGACATAAAGAACTTACACACACACAAGAAAAACAAATCCAATTTTAAAATGGGCAGAAGACCTAAATATTTTTCCAAAGAAGACAAACAGATGGCCAACAGACATATGAAAAGATATTCAGCATCACTAAAGTTCAGGGAAATGTAAATTAAAACTACAATGAAATATCACTTTACACTGGTCAGAATATCTACATCTAAAAGGACAAAAAGTGTTAGAGAGTATGTGGAGAAAAGGAACCCATGTGTACTCTTCTTGGGACTGTAAATCAGTGCAACCACTGTGTAAACGGTATCGAGATTCCTCAAAATATTAAAAATAGAATTACCATATGATCCACTATTCCCACAACTGGATATTTATCCAAAGAAAACAAAAACATTTTTTCTACCTTATTTTAATAATAATTCTTTTTAAAGCCAGCAAGCAGCTACAGACACAACTGAAAGGAGACAGAAAAAAAGGGGGGAAGGAAGATTAAAGACACATCCTTCATACACAATGAATACAGAGCTCTATTAGCATTCTCCCACCAACATGCCATAGGAGGCGTAGTTTTACATGTGCCCAGGAGTACTCTCTGTTATTGTGCAGAGGACCAGACAGCATTCGGGATGATGATGTCAAATCAAATATGTATTGGCACTGCTCAATTCAAGGTCTAGAGTTTGGGCCCTTACTTCAGTGGTGCTGTGCAACCAGGCTGTGCTGGATTCCATACATGAAGTAGATAACAAACCCAATCAGCATCCAGACACCAACTGGGGCCCAGGTGACAGCTGACATCTGCATCATAAGGCAAACATTCATAAAGATGCTCAAGAGTGGGAGGAGAGGCAGAGCAGGGACCTTAAAGTGAAGGGTAGTGGAGCTCTGTGGCTGTCTCCAGATGACCCCAGTGATCCCAGTGATGAGCACCAGGAGCAGCACAACCAGTGTGATTGGCCCTGGGTCTCCAGAAATCAGACCTGGCCAGTGGGCCAGCACCAGGCAGAGGAGAGTCAGCAGCAGAACTAGCAGTGAGGAGCAAACATAGACAACCCGGCCAGAGAGTGGAGTGGGGGTGGGGCTGCCTGGAAAAAATAGTCCTTGTAGAGTCAGCTTCTCTACTGCAGGTGCAGTCCCCTTCTGCACCTGTGTTTGATTTTCCTCATTCTCCTCCTGCATTTGCACTTCATTTTCTCTCTTCTTCTTCTCAGGCTGATACCTGATGATGAGAACACAAAAAGCCATCAGGGAGTAAGCTATCTGGGTCCCAATTGACATGAGGTGCAGAAGATCAGCAAGTCTCAAGAAGAATGCCATGATTGCTGCAATAATGCCAAAGATCACAGTGGCCATGACGAGCATGTAGGTGCCAGTATGGATTCTGGCAAGGACAGGGAACAGGAGGCCATCCTCTGCCATGACATATATCAACTGACCAATGGGGAACATATAACCCAAGAGGCTGACAGAAAGACTACAGAGGAATACCAAAGCTACAGCATAGTAGGCAGGGGCCCAGCCAATATGGAGAAAAGCCTCAGGCAAGGTGCTCCCAGGTCGAATCTGGTAGTAAGGAACCCTAAGTGTAAGGGCTGCAGAGACACCAAAATACACCAAAACACAGATGAGCAGTGACATCACAATGCCCATGGGGATGGAACGCTGGTGGTTCTGGGCTTCTTCAACTCTGCTAACAATGTTATCAAAACCTATAAATGCACAGAAACAGGTAGCTGATCCATGAAGAATCCCTGCAAAGCCAAAAGGTACAAATCCTCCAGAGCCCAGAGGGCCCAAGCTAGAGGCGCCATTGAGTTCATCCTTTCTGTAGTCTACTTCTGTGAGCTTCCAGTTGTGCAGGTCCCCCTTAATGAAGCCAGAGATGATGACAAAACTGAGAATCAGAAGTCTCATCAACATGGCCACTTTGGTTAACAGCATCGACTCCCTAAACCTCAAAGTCAATAATCCAATGAGCAAAAACACAAGGCCCACAATAAAGAATCCTAGAATCTTTGCAAGGACCGGGGGAGAATGCAATAAGATGCTTTCATTCAGGGCCCAAGAGATCTGGTACCCAAACATGTTGTCAAAAGCTGAAATCCAGGCAAAGACCATATTGGATGTACCAGCAACATAGGAGAAGATGAGATTCCAGCCAGTGATGAAGGCCCAGATTTCACCTACAGTGACATAGGCGTAGAGATATGCAGAGCCAGGATGGGGAATCCGGGCACTAAGCTCTGCATAGCACAGTCCAGCCAACAATGAAGTTAGGCCAGCCACCATAAAGCAGATCACAATGGATGGTCTGGCTTGATTACCGGCCACCTCACCAACCAGGATATACACACCTACACCCATTGTGAGGTTCACACCCAGGGCCACTAAATCCACAGTGTTCAGGCTTCTGTCAGTGGCAGTCTTAGTCACATCTTTCTTTTTTTTTTTTTAAAGATTTTATTTATTTATTTGTCAGTGAGAGAGAGAGAGAGAGCGAGCACAGGCAGACAGAGTGGCAGGCAGAGGCAGAGGGAGGAGCAGGTTCCCCACAGAACAAGGAGCCCGATGTGGGACTCGATCCCAGGACGCTGGGATCATGACCTGAGCCGAAGGCAGCTGCTTAACCAACTGAGCCACCCAGGCGTCCCTAGTCACATCTTTCTCTAGCATTCGTCTGCGTACCAGCTTTTGACCAAATATGTGAAGTGTCTGACACAGCCTTCTAGCTGGAATTGAAGAGGATTCCATATCAGAGAGCTGTAGCAAGTGCAGGTTGCTGAGTGTCTCAGATCAGGTTCGGTGAGGCTGAGTTAAGTGGAGCTGGGTTGAGGCTGCCGAGTTCCATTGCTCAGGCTGCTGCTTCGTATTTTTCTTATATGTGCTGTCGCTCCATACGCCTAAGTAAACAATAAATATTTACTGAACAATGGCGTTCAACCAGTGCTCAGAAGTCACATGTCACCTGTTGCAGCCCAAGTATCACAGAAACTAACACTAAAAGACATCAAAGAAAAATCAACTGGCAGAGCACCTGGGTGGCTCAGGCATTAAGTGTCTGCCTTCAGCTCAGGTCATGATTCTGGGTCCTGGGATCGAGCCCCACATTGGGCTCCCTGCTCAGCAAGGAGCCTGCTTCTCCCTCTAGCACCCTCCCTGCTTGTTTTTCCCACTCTTGCTGTCTCTCTGTCAAATAAAAAAACAAAATCTTTAAAAAAAAAAGAAAAAGAAAAATCAACTGACTTTCCCCCAGAAATAAAAATCAACTGACTTTCCCCCCACATTCTCCTGTTGTGCACACCACAGGACATAATCCTATTTGAGTTCATCTAAGTCATGTAGGTTCATGTACTAATTAAGCTATAAGACACAACAGGGCATGAATATACTATGCAGTTATTCATATACAAGATATGCGTGGTACTTGAGCATGAGTTATGACACATTAATTCAGATGAGTGGACCTTGTTACAATTACAGAATCATTTTTAAAATATCATCTAAGGTTAGAATACAAATATTGGTCCACTGGTCTTAAAACCCTTACCCCAGGTCCCCTGGGTGGCTCAGTTCGTTAATCATCTGCCTTCGGCTCCAGTCGTGATCCCGGGGTCCTAGGATTGAGTCCGGCATCAGGCTCCCTGCTTGGTGGGGAGTCTGTTTCCCCCTCTGCCTCTCTCTCTCTCTCTNCTCTCTCTCTCTCTCTATCTCTCATGAATGAGTGAATGAATGAATGAATAAATGAATAATAAAATTTTTAAGGAAAGAAAACAAACCCTTACCCCAACATCAGCTGGGCAAGGGTCAGGTGGCACTTTGCCACCCCTTTCTCCTCATTCTGCATCATCATTTAGCTGTACTGATGGCCAAGAATGTATAGTCTTCCCCTTCCCTTTATCCACTTGGCCCACAGGGGTGCTGTGAACAGAGAGGAAGAGGGAGAAAGGGGCAGGACCTTCATAACCACCTGCAAGAAGGAGAGGACCAGGCTATCTGGGAAGGAAATACTGGAGAAATGGTGGTAGCAGCCAACCCAGCATCCAGGACTGAGATGGGAGAGGAGCCAGGAAGGTAGTTTTATGAATTCCAAAATTCAGTACATCTCACCCAAATCATCCAGGCAAAATTCACTATAATTTTCATGTCCTCAGCCATGAGAGTGTGATCCAAAGGGAGAAAAATAAGTCATCTAGCTCAGAATAACATGACCAAAACAATTCCTTTGTTTCCTCCTTCTGGGTTCCAGGAGAGAAGGTGAATTCACTTCTTTAGACAGTCTCCTCACTAGCCACATTGTGCTCTATACACACCCTGTGATCTCAGCTGCCAGGGTCCTGGAGAATCTGCCCTGCTCTGTGAGCTTGTATTAAAACACTCACTTGTAACTCCCTATTAATTTTTCAGATGGAGTTATTTTTAACTCATTCAAAACATGCTCTCAGTATGCCAAATATATTTTCTTAATGAAGGAGCTGGCATGAGGGTCCTTCTTCCCCCTACTCTCCTGCTACATTCAAATGGTTTCCTCCTCGGGGGAGAAAGTGTCAGGCGTAATAAATCACAGCCAAGCCCCACAAAGGAGTAGTGAAGAATGCAGAAAAGAAAGACACGCAGCCCACACTATCCTCCCTACTCATGCTTTGGTTTGAGAGAATTTTAGGAAATATTGTTAGAGGTTTTTAAAGATAGAAAGATCAAGTCAAAATTGAGAAGTCATCTCTATAGTGATCAAAGGGACCCCTTGAGTTATGGGTCAGACCTTCTGTCTATAAATCCATCTATCCAGACTCCTTATTTGCCACTTACCAGCTCCAATGTTATGATTTACCAACAATAATTTGTGAGAGATAAGGAGAGCCAATTCTTCACTCATGGAACCTGTCTATATTAATAAATGTTATTGAGGTGTCCCCCACCAGCCCCCAGGCTTCAAACTCTTCAATGGTTCCCCAATACCTTTCCTTCATAGTCCCTCCTTCCTTCAAAATCTGACTTGAGCTAATTTCTCTAGCCTCATCCCCTCCCCAGTTCCTGCTCCAGCTGCAAATTTCTACACTCACCCTGTTCCCTTGCCTTTAATCACATTTTGTCCCCTTCATGTAGCCAAACCTCACTTCTCTTTCAGTTCTCAGCTTAGAAGTTACTTCCCCAGAAATCTCCTCTGACCCTTATGTTGCCCTTCCAATGTGCTCTCATAGCACCTGGCTTCCCCCATGTGCCATTGATACTAAGATATCTAAATTCCAGGCCAGCTGCCTGTCTCCTCCATCAGACTGATGTAGATGCTCATAAGTATTTGTTAACCAAATGACCACACTGAGAAGAGAAACCCAAAAGAGCACACAATCTAGAATTCATGTCTACTTGAGTTTGAAATACATACTTTGTAGCCAAGCAGCTTTTATAATACTGGCTCAGGTAAAGATATGGATGGTATCACCTTCCTTGAAGAAGCCAATCAAAATGAAAAATTTGAATGGAAAACCTTGACTACACATCATTCATGGCAGCTATAAGCCACACATAAGTGATAAAGAATTGCTTCCTTTTGAGGACACTTGTTTTAAAAATATGAGAATGTCTTGGGTTATAGGCAACTAATAACTCATACCCAGTTAGAGAAACTTTATGTTCAGGCCCTATAATCCAGGCAGGATGTCCTAAGGCAGAGGTTCTCACTTTGGGGGACAGAGGGAGGCATAATGAAGACACCTGGGGACATTTTCAAACTTCAGATCCTCTCTCTAGGAGATTCTTGTCCACTAGCCCTATACTTCCCATGACTGCTCTAAACCACACAAGAGACAAGAAATTGTCCTCAAGTTCAAGGGGAAGAGATTCTAGAAGTTTTCTTTACAGAAAGGCAGCACAGTTGAGTCGTTAGGAATAAGGTTCTTCAGGTAGACTGTTCAGGTTCAAACAGCACCTCAACCTCCCATCTGGTGACTCTGGACAAATTAGTTCTCTTCTTGGGGCTTTAGTTTCCACAATAGTTGAATAGTCAAGTAAATACCACCTAGGATAGTTGTGAGGAGTAAATGAAATGATGCCTGCAAAGTTTGTAGTTCAGTGCTTAGCAAACAATATGGACATAATATAACTTACCTAATATTTAATATTGAAATCTGATCCAAAGTCCCCAAAAGTTGATAATACTTAGTTTTTATAAATGTCTAGCTTCAAAATCATCCACTAAACAGTCAATCCTGTTAGTTAGCCCTCATGAGACAATGAAATTAGTATATTCCATATAATTTTCCCTAAAATTCAAAGGACTCTAACTGGATACCTTCAAACATGCTGGTCCTAAACACGTGAGGGTCCTAGGCTCACTGAGTTAGACCAGGAATCAAAGAATGCAAGGCTCAAATACAATGATGATGATGATGATGATGATGATAATGATGATGATGGTAATAGTCTCTTTGCCTGAAGATGCCTCGTCTTATTTCTGGAACAGGTAGTGCTGCGTACTATAGATGTAAGAACAATGAACACTATGGCAGAATTCTGCATGTGAGGTCCTGGCCCTTCCTCGTGACTACATGAACTCAGGAATTTGCTCACTATCTCTAAGCCTCGATCTCCTCATCCACCAGGGGCCTCACCTGACCTCCCTCATTGGATCAGCATGAGAATTCAGTGAGGAGATAAAAATCATCACACAGTTGGTGGGAATGTCACTGGGGCACCATCCTGAAGCACTATCCCAGTGGAATTAAGAACGCACACACCCTCCCATGATGTGCACACTCCAAAGAGACTCTCCTGAGTCCATAAGGAGCGTATGTGAGCACATTCATCACAGGATTGTTTGTGGTGGCAGGAAGTGGAAGCTGTGCCAGCGACTATTCCTAGAGGAATATATAAGTAAAATGGGCCATGTGTGCACGATGAAATGCTGCACTGCAGTAAGAGATAATGAAGCAGATTTACAGACAGCAATTTGGGTAGATCTCGGAAACTATGTTAGGTAGCAAAAGTAAAGATGGAATGAAGTGTATGGCACAATGCCTTTTCTTTTTTTTTAGATTTTACTTATTTATTTGAGAGAGAGCGTAAGAGTTGGGAGGGGCAGAGGGAGAGAGAGAAGTACACTTCCCACTGAGCAAAGAGCCCAGTGGACACTTGGGGCTCCATCCGAGGTCCCTGGGATCATGACCTGAGCTGAAGGCAGATGTCTTACACACTGAGTCACCCAGGCACCCCTAGCACAATGCCTTTTAAGACAACCAAAAAACATTGTATATTTGTCACGGATACACATATATATGTTAAAATGTCAGGACATACCTCTGTCCATTTTCTTCCACTGGTTTCCCTTTTTATTCAGACCAAAGCCGAAGTGTGTATTTACAATGACCTACAAAGTCCTACAGTATTTGTCATTCACCCTGATACCACTTAACCTTTGTTTCTCTCTCTTCCTACTCATTTCTCTCTAGGCACTGGCCTCCTAACCATTCTGGCCTCCTCACATACCGGGTAAGACCCTACTTCAGGGCCTTTGCACTGGCTGTCTTCTATAAATGCATCACTTCTGGCACAGATAGCCACATGGTTGCTCTCTTAACTGAATTTGGTGAATAGCAGGATTATTGGCATGGCCTTCCTGAATCATCACACACACAACTGCAATCTGCTCCTAACCACAGACAATAGACCTGATCCCCAGCCCTTCTTTTTTCCCCCTAGTATTTATCACTATTTAAGATACTGTATATTTTACTTATTTATTTCTTCATGATTTGTCTCACTGAAAAAGAATGTAAGTTCCAAGAAGCAGGGAGCTTTTTTTCCCCACTCTTTGCTCCTGGCTGTATTTCCCATACCTACAATTGTGCCTGACACATAATCATCACTGTATTTGTCGAATGGATGAGAATATCTAACTACACATAGAGAGCATGGACTGGAAGAGCATTTGTTAAATACATTAAAGCAAGTGTCTCCAGTGAGAAGAGGGAATGAGAATAGAGATAAGGATGAAGAGGAAAATAAAATGCACTAAAAAGGGGCCTGACCAGAAGTGATGGTGCAAACATGCCACGACTGATGGAGGGACCAACTCCACTCTGTGCACTGCAGGCTCAATATGGGAATTTTGGGAGATAATGTTGTGAATGGACCTGATACAGAGCCTGATAAATGGCAGACATTCTGTAGATTTAATGGGAAGGGGAACCGGAATCCTGTGATGGTCAAGATATGGAGAATACAAAGAAGGAATACCAGCCAGAAAGAGGGTTCAGAACAAGGGAAGATGGGGCACCCCTCCTGCTAGTTCCCTCTGAGCCCATTTCTCTTTTCCCAATTCCTCTTTCTCCATCGGGTCTTTCGACTGTCTTTGGAGGATCCTGTAGTTGGCACTAAGGATGCTTTTGCTGTGTTTCTCTCTCTGGGGAACCATCTCCAGCCATCTACCTCTCAACAAAGATACAACAGTGGTTCCTAACATTTGTTGAATCACAGACACCTCTGAGGATGGTCAACTCAGAAAAAAAAAAAGTCATACACTCTTCTGAAGTCCATCCATGGACCCTGAGCAGGAATCTCAGAGGAGGATCATCTGAATGTCAGAATCGGGGCGGGGTAGGGGTGCGGTAATGACTGATAATTGTTGTTTTCCTCAGCTGTGTTGTGCAGGATGGTCTTTGTGTTCTTACCACCTTTACTGAAGATGAGGGAAAGTGGGCCTACAGACGAAGTATGAAAATACTAGAGAAACGGCCCAAAGAACAAAACATCTGGGAATTAAATAATATTTCATGACTCCAACAGAAGCAGGCAGAACAAATTAAAAAGCAGACTTACAGAAAAGAAAGCAAAGCCATGATTGTGAATCCTGAGAGAGCCTACCACAAATCCAACTTATAACAACACAGAAAAACATTGTCCTTAAATGCCATGTTCAGAAATGCCCCATCTCTTTGCAATAATCGGTGATAATTTCAATAGGTTCTATTCAGTCCAGACTCTCTGACCTAGTGGTCATAGCCACATTCCAATTCTCTCCCTACCCTCAGGCTCACCTCCTTCCTGACTCAGCTCCTCACATCCTAACTTACCCTGCTTGTGAAGCCTTTGGCCTGGGTAATTTACCTGCTCTTCCAGGAATGCCCCCCTTACTCCTTTCTGGCTAGTCTTAACCATCTAGCTCTTCTCAACCATATTCTACAATATTTTCCCCTACTTCTAGAAAGGTTTTCCTAAGTCATCCTGACTAACCACAATCTCTAGCAATTACAACATGTAACTGATCCTCAGTTGAGTAATTTTCCCTTTCTGACTGCTGGTGTCCTGGGTATGTCACTTAAATTCAGGATCTATATACCTCCTCCTTCTGAATTCCACACTCTCATCCCCAACCCTCACTACTGTGGACAAGGATCTGTTCATAAAAGTAGCAAGCAACCCAAAGAAGCATTTAGGACAGAGAAAATGAATATACAGGTGTATCGACTGACCATATATCTTGAAATTCCTAGATGAGCATTATTTTGTTTTGTCCTATTTTGTGTGTGTGTGGTTTTTTTTTTTTTGTTTTGTTTTGTTTGTTTGTTTTGTTTGTTTCTTAAGAACAGAGAAAGGACCAAACAGAGGTGAAACAGGAGACTAAAACATGTACACCATGTATTTCAGGAGCATTTCCTGGGGAAGTTTCCTAATGGGGCCCTGGGTCTCTGAATCTCAGTTTCATTAGTAAATGGTCTCTCCCAAAGGAAGTGCTTGTTCAGGGGATGTGCTTAAAAAAATGCAGAGAGTATGCTGAATGAAATAAGTCAACAGAGAGAGTCAATTATCATATGGTTTCTCTTATTTGTGGAGCATAAGGAGTAACATGGAGGACATGGGGAGATGGAGATGAGAAGTGAGTTGGGGGAAATTGGTGGGGGGAGACCAACCATGAGAGACTGTGGACTCTGAGAAACAAACTGACGGTTTTGAAGGGAGGGAGTTGGGAGGGTGAGTGAGCCTGGTGGTGGGTATTACAGAGGGCACATATTGCATGGAGCACTGGGTGTGGTGCACAAACAATGAATTCTGGAACACTGAAAAGAAATTAAAAAAAATTTTTTAAAAATGCAGAAGGGGTCAGGGAACATGAAGCCAGCTTATATGAATTTTATAATGGCTGCTGCTCCCCCTCCCTCCTTCCTTCTCTCTGTGTTTCTCTGTCTCTGAGCTCCTTCCAAACTCCAAAACAAAAGTCCATTCCATGTTGCCCAGAAGAATACCTGAAGTCCAACAATCCATTCATAAAATTGCATGCGGTCTGTCTTTCCCAGCCAGCCTCACCCACTCTCTGTTGTCCTGGAGGTCATTGTGTTCACTCCTCCATCTTTAGCAAGGGTACTATCCTCACTTTGGACCTTTCCTTTTCAAAACATTTTTCCAAGGCACTAAGTTCCATGGCTACCTTGGTAGGGACTTAACACTCCTACTGTCAGGAAGTTGGCCTTGTAGCTTCTCCTGAATAGTTTCAAAGATAGTTTTGACACTAGCTGTTTTGCTAGAAGCTTTAGAAAGACTTGAGAGGGAGGTTAATGAGGCTATTCAATAATTAATTTCAGGTTCTCAAAGTTACAGAGAAGTGGACATTAAATGAAACACCTCCAGAGATTATAGAAATCCCTTTGTATCCAAGCACAGCTCTTTCCTGATTCCCAAAATATACAAATGCTCTTATTTTCCTTAAAACTTCAGACAATGAAGCTCCAGAACCAATCAAATCAGTGGCTCCCAAGCAAGTATAAAGTTTTTTGGTTAGCTGAGCTTCCCCAGAGTTTCTGAAGACCTAACTCAAGCATCCTTGAACCTCTGGTAGTGGGTAATCAGAAATACAAGAGTACAGGCTTTGAGTTCAGGGCGAGAGCTTGGAATAATAGTAAGTATGGTGCATGCATATGCCAGCACTTCCTTAGTGGAAACAGGTCAGAATACATATGAAAAGGTAAACAGAACAAAAGCCACCATGGGGCCCCTGGGTGACTCAGTCATTAAGTGTCTCCCTTCTGCTCAGATCATGATTCCAGGGTACTAGAATCAAGCCCCACATTGGGCTCCCTGCTGAGCGGGAAACCTGCTTTTCCCTCTCTCACTCCCCCTGCTTGTGTGTCCTCTCTCACTGTCTCTCTGTCAAATAAATAAATAAATAAATAAACTCTTTAAAAAATTAAAAAAAAAAAACCAAAATAACTGCTAAAGAAAAAAAGCCACCATGAAAACTGGGGCTGTGTATCTCATATCCAAGGGTAGAAAAAATTATCCAACAAAATCAAATAAAAAATGGAATCTTCACATTTTCTCTTTCTGTTTGCATCTTCTCTAGAAGTCTGTGTCCAATCAGGGTCATTTATTTATTCATTCAACAAATATATTGGCCCTATTTATTCAGTACAATAGATAAAGCAGCAAAAAACCCACAAAAATCCCTCCACTCAAGTTGCTTACATTCCTGCAGTAGGAAGCAAACAAAAAACAAAAAGAGTAATACAAATATATATTGTGCTAGATTTGCAGCTAGTGCTGTAGAGAAAATGAAAGTAAGAAAAGGTTAGGATGTGCTCAGAGTGGGTTTTGTGATTTTAAAATGTGTGGTTCAAGACAGCCTCATGCTCACACTCTTGTGCAGCCCTCATNCCATCCATCTCCAGAACATGTTCATCTTCCTCAGCTGAAGCTTTGTACTCATTAAAGAGTAACTCCCCATTCTTCCCTCCCCACAGCCCCTGACGTCCACCATTCTACTTCGTCTTTATGAATCTGACTACTCTAGGTGCCTTCTAAGTGAAATGCTATAATATGTCTATTTGTGACTGGCTTACTTCACTTAGCATAATGTTTTCAAGGTTCATCCATGTTGTAGCAGATGTCAGAATGTCCTTCCTGTCTAAGGATGAATAATATTACATTCTCTGTATGTCCTCCACCTTGTTTACCCATTTATCCACTGATAGGCATGTGGGTTGTTTCACCGATTAGCTATTGTGCAAAATACTGTTATGAATATGGGTGTACAAATATCTTATGGAGTCCTTGCTTTCAAATACTTGGAATATATATCCAGAAGTAGGATTGCTAGATCATATGAAAGAAGTATATTTAATTTTTTGAGAAATCACCATACTGTTTTCCACAGTGGCTGTACCATTTTACGTTCCCACCAGGAATGCACAAGCATCCCAATTTCTCCACATGCTCATCAACACTCATGTTCTTTTGTTATTGGTTTTGTTTTGTTTTGTTTTTGATAGCCGCCATTCTAATGGGTGTGAAGTGGTATTTGGCTGGTTTTGAGGAATAACAATGAGGTCTGTGGGGCCAAGACACAGTGAATGAGGGGGAAGCAGTAGGGGATGAGGTCAGAAAGGAAGCAGGAAGCCAGATCCTTCACTTAGGGTCTGAGAGTCACTGTGAGGACTTTGGCCATTACTTTTGGTATGATGGAAACCCTAAAAAAGTGATAGGTTCTCGTGTTGTCTATCAATTTTCATGTTCTTAGAGCTAGATATTGGGCTCTCAAACTAAGGAAAGGCCTCCTCCTGAGTTTGAAAATAGGGCATGGAGACGGGTTTTGCAGATCCTGTATGTATAGATATTGATGCTTCTGACAACACATTGAGGGCTGAACAAGCTGTGTGCTTCCATCTGTCTCCCTCTCCACACACCAAAGAAGAGATACCATATAGCTAGCCATGGGGGTGTGACATGATGAGTTGTTTTCACTGAAGCTGTTCGGTTTATGGATAAATTCTAGGCAGATTCACAGGTTGCCTCAAGTCATAGTCCCAACTCATTTCCCTTCTCTGTGGGCTCTTTGCACAAGTCCTGGGTTACTTTTAACCCTTCAAACATGTATAATAAAAATTGGGGTAAGATCTAAGAGAAGGCTGCTCTTCCTCCTCTCCTCAGAAAATTAATAAATCTAAGGGGCAGGGAAAGTCTTAGGTCATCCATCCATTGTGTTCATTCAATAAAAACTATGCACCTTCAAAATGTCAGTGCTAGTGCTTGATGCTACATACACAATGGGGAGGAAAAAGGCCTGTTCCCTGCCTACATGGCACTCATTGTTGTTAATATATTCTCATATAATATTCCTGCCAAATATATGTGAGCTGAAATCTAGTGATAAAAACAATCACTTTACAAAACAACTTCCTACATAAAGTTGACTTTCTATAAAACAACTGATCTATGCTGTTCAAAACTGTCAATGTCAAGAATGGCAGGTTGAGGGGCACCTGGGTGGCTCAGTGGGTTAAGCCTCTGCCTTCAGCTCAGGTCATGATCTCAGGGTTCTGGGATGGAGTCCCACATCTGGCTCTCTGCTCGGCAGGCAGCCTGCTTCCTCCTCTCTCTCTCTCTGCTTGCCTCTCTGCCTACTTGTGACCTCTCTCTGTGAAATAAATAAAATCTTAAAAAAAAAAAAAGAATGGCAGGTTGAGGATCTGTTGCAGATTAAAGGAGAATAAAGAGGACAATGAGATGCAATGCAGAGCCCTGGATTGCACCAGGATCAGGGAGAGATATTTTAGGATTAAAAAAATTGGAAAATTAACAAACTTTGAATATGGACCATATTTCATACCTATATGTTCACACAAACATTGGAGAGAGCAAACAAATATGGCAAAATATTAACAATCGATCAACCCTGTGGGGGGAAATGGGTATTAATTGTACTTTCTTACAACATTCAGAATTTTGATATTTTTCAAACTAAAAATGTAGTAGGAAAATAAGAATGTCCCATTTGTAAAGGTTATGGATTCTCCTTCCCTGAATTCTCTTTATAAACCAATAAGCCTGAACTCTAAGAGGCATTGGGGAACATGTGCAGAGGCTGGAGGCAGAGAAAAATAATATCTGGCAAATAGGGGGTACAAGGTATATATGCAAGACTTAGGGCTATGGACAGAGGGGTTAAAGAGAAAGAATTTGAAAAGTTGCAAGTAATGCACAGATGTGATTTCACTGAACCCAAATAACAACCCAATGAAATGAGTATTATTATTCCACTTACAGACTGAGAGGTTAGACAACTGTCCCAAGATCATACAGCTACTTTAAAGAAAAGATGGAATTTCAGCCTGGTTCCTTCTTACTTCAAAGACCATGTTCTTTCTCCTGTGGCACTCTACCTCCACGAAACATCAAGACTCTAGGGAATGACTATTAAAGGAGTTTTGAGCTAGTTCTTATCTTTCTTTCCAGGTAACCCTCTGCTGATGTTTTTCTTTACTTCCAAAATACATACTGATGTGCCAGAGCTGGAAGTCCTGGGACCATTAAGTCTGAAAGCTCTATCTAAACAGTGTCCTATTAAAATCCAAAACCTAATCTAGGGCCAAAATATCTCTGGACTATCTTTTTGTTTTTTAACTTAAATTCAATTATCCAACATGTAGTACATCATTAGTTTCAGACGTAAGATTCAATAATTTATCGGTTGTGTATAACACCCAGTGCCCATTACATCATGTACCCTCCTTAATGTCCACCACCCAATTACCCCATGCCCCCATCCACCTCCCCTCTAGCAATCCTCAGTTTATTTCCTATAGTTAAGTGTCTCTCATGGTTTTTCTCCCTCTCTGATTACTTCCCATTCAGTTTTCCCTCCCTTTCCTTAATGGTCCTCTGCACTGTTTCTTATATTCCACATATGAGTGAAACCATACAACAACTGTCTTT
>NW_019154201.1:0-99919 GCF_002288905.1 Enhydra lutris kenyoni
CCCCCCGACCCCGCCCCCGCCCCAGCGACCAAGGCAGACCCCGCTCCTCCAGCCTTACCTCCGGGGGACAAGCAGGCACAGGACTGTCGCCTGGGGCCGGGAATCAGGCTGAGGACGGGACCCGGTGGCCGCTCGCCTCCCCCAGCCGCCCTGCGCGCTCGCCCTCTTTGGAGTCCCGGGCTCCCCGCACCTGCGCGGCTCACGCATGCGCACTAGGCACGCGCCCACCTGTGTGGGGAAGCGGGCGTGTGTCCGCGTGTGGGCCTCGGCCCTTCCAGACGCAGCCGCAGAGCCTCCGAGCCTGAGACTGTCTGGGCTGACGGCGGGCAGGTGGCGACGCCCATCTTGGCTCGGCCTGTCTGCCTGATGGCCCCCAGGGTCGTTTGCGGAGGGGTCACCGGCCGGCCAGCGGCCACCCATGCTGGAAAGTCAGTGCATCTGCGTCCAGATGGGCCTTCAGGGGGCACAGGTTCCTCGTGTCATCGGGCGTGGATGGAGGCAGATTCCAGAACCACAGACAGCCTCCGCCTGTGACCCGTCTCACGAATTCTTTCTTGACCTTCAGCGTCAAACCCTAATGTCTTTCCTACATCACCTGGGAATGGCATTTCATGTCCCTGTGAACGGGATGGCAGCAGGCAAGGACCAGGGAGCTGGGGGACAAGACACCTGCTTTCCCACTGAAGGGTGTGGGCACAGCTGGTGGGCCTGGGGCTGGCCCAGTGATGCGGCTTTCCTTCTGGGCTTCAGCCTGGTGGCTCAGAGCAGGGGCCCCCCCGCCCCGGGCCCCGCAGCAGGGGGTGGTTAGAAATGCAGACACGCGGGCTCATGGGGTTCCCCTGCCTGCTGATTCTAAGGGTGCAGATGAGGCCTTTCTCAGAGCTCCCTGGGGCTCCACTCCCTCCAGTCCTGTCCTGTGCTGAGCTGGGAAACGGGGTGCTGCTGCCAGGAGATGGGGGGCTAGGCTGTTCCAGCAACTATGGGTCTGCAGTCCCAGGCACCAGGAGTCCCAGACACCTTCGTGGTGTGGCCCTCAAGCTAGGACACTGACCAGTGCATCTGGGGCAAGACCACGGGTCTGTCTGTGAAGCAGGGCTGTGCTTCTGGGCCATCTCAAGGGGGTGGGAGCCATGAGGGGCGGGACTGGGCTTGAAGGGGGGCACTGTGGGTGGAAGGACCGTAGGCTTCCCAAGAGCATGTCCCCACCTCCCGCCCTCCCCCAGGTCTCTCCCTAAAAGGAGAGCCAAGGCAGCGGGACCTTTGAGTCTCTGAGGCTTGGACCCCTCCACTAGCTGGGTGGGGGGGTGTGGGCAGCCCCGGGCTTGTTGGGGGCTGGGGGTTGCGGGCATCTGAACCTCACTCTCCATCTCCCCCCACTCCCCTGCTGGATGGAGAATTTACAGACTAGCCTGGTGTTTGATGAGGAGACAGCCGAAGCCCCTTTCTTCAGAACCCCCTGCTCGGATCGATTTCGAGTGACATTTTGTTTCTTTGGTCCTAGTCCATACCGGGGACAAAGTCTGAGCTGAGGAGTGTTTCTTGGCCACCGCTCCATGAGCAGGTCTTTGGTCTGGAGATTGGCCTCGGAGTTCAATTTCCTACCCTTAAAGATTGAAACCCTCTCCCTGCACTGCCGAAAGTGCCCATTAATTAGCCTTTTGGATGGCTACAGGGATTCCTAATTACACATTTATTTTCCTGGGTTTCTGGGAGCTGGGTAAGTTCTCTGCCCCTCGCTGTCAGACCTCAAGCTGCACCCATGGTCAGCGGGGGAACAATGAGAAATCGGATTTCCTTTAAAGATCTAAGAGCTCGCAAGGAAACAACAGGCAGCTGGTGGTTCAGGCCGTCGGTGGCTTGGTGGAAGGATCGTGGCTTGGCTCCCCCACATCGCTTCCCTCCGCGCCGCGGCCTCCTGCTCAGAGGGGAACGTGGGGGCTGCCTTGTCCTGAGGTCGGCAGAGCCCTCCCGGGTCCCCTTGAGTCTGCATCCTGGCCCCCCACACCCCATCAGGACCCCGATCCCGACACAACCCAGGCAGGTCCTTTTACTGCTGAGTACTGGGAAGCCCCTGGCAGACCTGGATCCCGGCGAGCCCTGTGGCCCTGGCTTCTGGAGGAACCCCCTGGACTCAGAGCAGAGAGGCTGGGGGGTGGGTCGGGGAACCCGCCGTGAAGTGAGGCAGCAGACATTCCATCGCCCACTAGACACAGTAGCCGAGCATCTCCTGCGTGCGGGTGCTGGAGGAGGAGCCCCCCAGGAAGGCAGCTGCTGTTCCCCCACAGGCCGAGAATGGAACACACCGGGACGACCGGGAAATACCCGGGGGGNGGGGAGGGGAAGTCGGTGCCACAAAGGCCATGTGGCCGGGAGCTCTGGTGGCACAGGCAGGTGGGGGCTCTTTGGTAGGGGCACAGGGCGGCCTGGGGGGGGTGGTACCTGACAGCAAAAGGGACAATGGGGTCTGGAGGGAAGCGACCCTATACCAGGGACCAGTGGGGTCCCTCCAGGGTGAAGCCAAGACCCTGAGGGACAGGGGCTGCTCTGGCAAGCATGCTGGACGTGGCCAGGCCACTGCTGGGAAAGTCAGCCCGCCCAGGCTCCTCCGGACATTTTTAAAGTTGTCTGTCCCCACCTCGAGAAATAGCAGCCAGGCCTGCTGCTGTCCTACTGTGCGCCGGCAGCCGCGTCCTCCTTTGGTTGACTCCTGGGTGTAGACCCAGCCATCCCTGCCAAGGAACACGTGTGTTTGGGGCAGGGAGCCTGGGCGAGCCATGAAGTGGGCTCCCTGGGGTGTCTGGCGCCTCCAAGGGGCCTGTACCAAACCCTCTATTCCTGAAATGTACACCCTGTGCCCCCAGGGCCCACTCTCCACAATCCAGAAACTTCCAGGGCCTTCTGGAAAGGCAGCAGGTGGGGCAACGGTGGGGCGGCAGCAAGGGTTTGCCCCTACCCCCTGCCAGAACCACAGGGTGACCACGCTGTCGACTGGCTTACCCGGCATCCATCCAGCCTTGTTTCCTTTTCTCTAATTAAGTCAATGAGCTTATCAGATTCCCTTCAGCTGGAGGTGGCCACGTGAATCTAACCCACGAGACAAAAGCAGAAGTCTCCTGAGGCCTTCTGGGAAAGCCTGGGTCCTTCTGATCCAGGCCTCCACTCTCTTCTTCCTCTTCCTCATTTTCATTGCCTATAAAGTGCACGTGATGGCTGGAGCTGCAGCAGCCATTTTGAGATCACCAGGAGAGAGTCTGATCTCCTGGAGACTCTGTAATGCTTCCCAAGGGACTTGGCAGTGAGAAAAATAAGTAAACAGCGAAGCACCTATTTCTACCAGCTGAGTGTGATCCTTAACCGGTGCCCTCTCCCAGAGTGGGTCTCTGCCTTCCTGGGCAAAGACACTTCCATTCTTCCACAAATAAGACCAAATTCTTGAGTCACAAACAACCGACTGAGAGATAGGGTTTTGTACAAAAGGGATTTGTTAGAAAAGGACAGTCTGGTGCAGGAACGCAGATGCCAGAGGACCTGGCTTTTCGATCTTGCGTTTTCTTCCGTCTGGGGCTGATGAGAACTCCCAGGTCCATTGGTGGAAACATGTCTGGTTTAGTTTCTTCAAACGGGGATAAAATACCAAGTGCTGTGAGCACATTAAACAACAGGAAACACAAGGTGTCATCTGACGGAGTGTTGTTTGAGGCAGATGTTAGGAAAAGAGAAAATATGTTCAGAATCCATCTCCGGGAGAAACTGGGTGTTTCGGGAGGAAATGCCTTGGTGGGTCCCTGGAGCCGGGCCTCCCCAGATGGGGACAAATCAAAGACGGTGGCAAAATTGCTCTGTGAAACGGGGAGGGGACGGGGTCCCGGGTGGACCCGGAGCTCCACAGGGCCATGCCCCGGGACCCCCCACAGATGGCCACACTGCATGTACCTGATCCCAGGGATGTCACCACAAGCCACCACAAGTTGATGTCTCTAAAGATCAGGCCACAAGTCCAAAGTCAGGGTGTGGCCGGCCTGCACTGCCCCTGAGGCTCTGGGAGGGGGTCCTTCCTGCCTCCCCCAGTCCCTGGTGTGGCCGCAGCCTTGGTGTCCTTGGCTTCCAGAGGATGCTCTTCCTTCCTGGCCAGGGGACGGGGGGACAGACATGCTATTTCTAGGATGCAGCTCCTGTACCTCCCCCCTGCACCCCGCTGCTGCCTGGCCCAGCGCCTGTTTCCATATCCCGATTGGTTTGGACTTTGAAAGTTTCAAAAGTGGGACGATCACTTTGCCGGCCATGTGGACACACGGTTTCGACACCGGGCTTCCAGCGCTGGGCGAATCCTCACACAGGCACAGGAGGGTCTGTCGTGTGAGGGGCCAGGAGCTGAGGCCATGGTGACAGGTGGAGTGCAGACCCCGAGGCGCGGGCACAGGCCAGGCACGGGTGACCTGGAGAGGGGGCAGGAGTTGGGCTTGATGACAAAGAGCCAGGTGGCAGACACGACACGGGCAGGTCCCGCACTTGGTGGGGCTGCTTCAGAGGGTGACGCCAGACACAGCAGAGTGGGCAGGCCATGTAGACAGAGCAGGTGCCAGAGGAGGAAAGGACCTCCTCCCCCACTGCCAGACCCTGCCCCGCCCACCAGGTCTGCCCCTTTCCCTAGTGGACCGCTGCTCTGTTCATTGCCCTCTCGGCCAAATACCCATCCCTCCCCTGCCCACCAGGCTGTTGCCTCCATGAGCAAATTCCTCAGAATAAGTTTCCTGTTATGCCTATCACCCACCCATCCATCCACCCACCCACCCACCCATCTCTCCATCCCTCCCTCCCCTCGGTTCTGCTTCTCTGGAGAACCCTGACCAATACAACCTGGCCTGACAATGTAACTTCAGACAAGTTACCGCCACGCTCCATGCCTCAGTTTCCCCATCTGTAAAGTGGGGGTTAATACCGACCCCTTCCTCAGAGCGCTGTAGTGAGGGACATGGGGAGGTTTCTGCACCCTCCGCTCTGGGCTGGCTCATTCCACAGCAGCGCTGTGCTGATGCGAGCTCCCAGGGACCACGGGATAACCCGAGTACTCTGCACAGGGTGGGCTGCGGTGGTCTGTGCTCCTCTGGGAGTGGGTCCGTTCAGCCGGTGTTGTCTCACTCCCTAACAGAGCTGCCCACAGCGTCTGCACTCCACGGGGGCTGTGTGGCTTTTCCCTCTGGCATGCTCGGGAGGGACGTCGTACAGGCTTCCCTGGTCCCCTCCCAGGATGGGCTCCAGCTTGCATGTTATCTCTTTGTCCCAGGGCACTGGCCCTAGACCTCAGTTTTCTCCTCTGCTGCTCGGGGTCTGCTCTCTGGCTGTCCTGGGCGGGTGCATGCTGGAGCGTCCCACCCACAGCTTCTGTCCGTCAGCCACAGGAGGGGTCCCCCAGTGCCCTGTGCCCAGCATAGGTGGCCTCCGATGTGGGGTCCTGCAGCAGACATGTGGGCGTGAAGTCCAGGACAGCGTCCCAGTCCACGTGCCGAGCAGCGGGCCCTCACTCGTGTCAGGGGACACCTCTGGCACAGCTGTGGCTGGTTTTCCTGTCCTGCCGGTGACAACCGCTGTCCTTATGCAGTGTCCCTTCCTGGGGCTTCTGGAAATCTGGCAGCTCCTTTCTGTTGCTTCCTTTTAGGTGTTGAGAAATAATCTGTCATCAGCGTACCTGCCTTGCGCCTTCCTCCTCCATCAGAGGCGAGATTCTGGCCCCGCCGATCCCGGCTTCTGCTCTGTGGGGTTCACNTCCGAGCTTCCCGTTCTGCGGTCTTGAGCCTTGTTTTCTTTCTTCAACTCTGAAATCTGTAGTTTTCACCTCATTCTTAAGTCCTGCCTTCTAATCTCTAAGCTCTTCTTAAACGCGTAAAAAAAAAAAAGTTTAAAACGTTGTCTTCTTAAGTTCTTCCCAGGTGGAGCACTTTTGGGGATTTTCCTCTATTCTTAGGGTTATTCTATTCCATGTGGTCTGTCTTTGCACACATGTGCTGAGCGTTGCTGTGCTGTTTCTTCTTATCTTGTCCAGGCGTGGACGTGTGGCTTCTGCCGTGGGACAGGTGTGAGTGAAGGCTTGTGTCTGTCCTCTGAGCGGCATGAGGGGTGGTCTCTGCGGTGAGCCCCCCACTCTCCCTGCCGAGGACACGCAAAGGCAAGCCCACCAGGGAGGACTCGGCCCCATGCGATGGACACCACCGTGAAGGTGAGTTCTGAGGGTCTGAAGGACAAGGCTTGGAGCCCAGGCAACTGTTACTTTGGGGGAGAAACGAACCCAGGTTGAAAGGGGTCACTTCAAAGCCCCTGGCACCTCCAGGCTCCCCAGCGCCCGACGGCAGGCTTACCCTCCATCAATTAGTACCTGAAGAAAGATGGCCCTGTCCACGGGAATTAGCACCGATAAGCCGCTTAATTTAATTTTAAAATGACTATTGGGTGCTTAAAAGAGCAGAAGAAACCACAAACAAGGCTCCTCATCCTTTCTGTCCCCGAGCCGTCAACGGTGCGAGTATCAAGGTTGTCAGCATAGTTAGCGTTGGCCGCCGGCGCAGGGGGCCGTTTGTCTCAGCAGGAGGAAGCAGCACAGGCCCACGGGTGTAGCTCAGGCCACGGAAGCCTTGGGGGGGCCCTTTGCTGCCGGGCTGCCCGCTCCGTGCGGCCCCTCATCACCTCGTCCCGCCCCCTCTGCTCTCAGACCCCGAGCTCCGCGCCTCCCCAGGGCACACCCGGGCATCCGTGCGCCAGAAGGGACTGCGCGGCTCTAAACTCCTGAATTTCTGAGACCCCTTCCTCTGGCAGTGGAAACTTAGCTTGCGAGGTCAGGGGGCCTCCTTGTCACCTTCCCAGGCCTGAGTTCACGGCCTCACGGGTGTGATGGACAAGACACCACCCCCATCCTTATGGCCTCGTGGGCGTGACAGACAAGACACCCCCCATCCTGGCTGTGCCGGACGGGATAGTCCAAGCACAGCTGCACGTGGCCGGGCCCCGAGCCAGGACTCACACTTTGACCTTCACTGACCTCTAGAGAAGAGTGGCACTTCCTCTCGCTGTGCACATACACACACGCAGCCCTCATTGTGGCCACCATGCTCCGTGCAGTCCCTGCGAGTGCCCATCAGCGGACGCTGGGCCCTGGCTCCGGGGGACACACGATGATGTTCCTGAGGGCCTCGGGTCACACTTCTGTTCGCTGACCAATAGATGGCTTTGTTTGGTGTTTCTGTGGGAAGACGCCTTATTTAATCCAGGCTGTCGACTCAGCGCCATCGACCTCCGCCAACGGCTGTAGCTCCCCACAAACAAAGCACGGGAGACCCACGCATTCCCCTGCCGGCCCAGGGCAGCCTTCTTGGGCTTAGGAGTGCACATTTCCCTCCCCGCTGGGGGCCCCTTTCAACGGTGAGCGCACCAACACAAGCCGCAGAAATGTGAAAACGGGCACTCCACAGCCTGCGAGGACACGCTCACTGGCAACCCCGGGAGAGACGGCCGCGCCCCGCTCAGCCTTGGCGGGAGGGGACCCGGCGCCCCGTGTGCCCGCAGGACGGCGGGAGCTCCGGCCCCTGCCCGCACGGTGCGGCAACAAAGCAGGGTGGGGTGGGCGTGGGTGCCGCACAACACCGGGAGCCAGAGGAGGGACGGGCTTCCGTCTCGCCCGCAGCACCTGGTGGTGGTTTTTCAGGGTGGAGACCGCAGGTGCTCTCAGTCACCGCCGTCGCGGGAGGAGTCCAGGTGGGCGCTCAGCGCGACTCTGGCGTCGTGGGAAGCATCGCCCCCACTCATGGGTCTCCACACTTGACGCACGAATGCCACACGTGTGTTTCCCTCGCGGGAGGTCACGGGCGTCTGGGAGGGGAGAAGTGCCGGGGGTACAAACAAAAGGTCAGCCCCGTGCAGATGGGTCCCCCCAGTGCTGCAGCGCCTGCCGTGTCCCTGCGGGGCTGGAACACATCACCTCGAGAGCGGCGAAGGGGGGAGCCTGCGCCGGGGCTGCCGTGCCGAAGGACTGCAGCCAGTGGCCGAAAACAGCCTGTCTGTCTGGGGCCCAGAGGTCTGCGGTCAGGGTGTCAGCGGGCCGGTTCTGAGGCTCGAGGGAGACGCCATTCCCGGTCTCTTCCAGCTCTGGGGCCGCTGATGTCCTGGCCGTTCCTGGGCTCGCGCCTGCGTCCCTCCCGTTTCCGCCTTACCTGGGCCTCCTCCCTCCGCGTGTGTCTGCGTCCTAACCTCCCCCTGCAAGGACCCCAGTCATAGGTCAGGACCCACCTGACCCGCAGCCAATCTCATCTGAACTCCTTACACCTGCGACGACCTATTCCCAACAAGGCCACCTGCTGAGGGTCCCGGTGGACACGGTCTTGGAGGCCCCACGGATCCCGGCGCAGGGGAGGCCTCCTCACGGGCCTGTCCACGTCCACGGGAGGCACTGCTGAGTGAGTCGTCGCTGGGGCTCACTAGCCCTCTGCCCCTCGCCTGGTTCCGTCTCCCCCCCAACCCCGCTGGGGCAACGCCTGCCACCTGCCGGCTCTGGGCGTCCTGGCAGGATGCGCCATGGCTCTGTGCGGCCCTTCCTGCCGCAGAGAGGATCCGCTTTGATGGCCTTCCAGCCATTTTCACAAGTGNCCCTGGTCTTGTCCTCGGCTCGCTGGGACAGGCCATTCTCTGTGGGTTCGGGGGAGGGGCATGGGGTGGGCACTCAGGGGCAGGGGGAGGGTGGGGAGCTTCTGGAAGTCTGCGTCCACCAGATTCTTTGGGCTCAGGGCCTTGGCGGGAGAGGATCAGGCCAGTGTGGTTCAGGAGTAAATCCTGCTTCCCGAGGACGGTTTCGGACTTTGGAGGTGAGCCCCACTCCAGCCTGCGGGAGGCCTCCAGGAAGAAAGGGGGCCAGGCACCAGAGCCATCTTCACTCATTTTGAGGGATGTCTCAGCATGTCCCCTGCAATCTCACTCCATGCCCCCAGAGCGCTCACCATGGGATGTCCACGTTCCTGATGCCCAGACGGGCCGCGGTCTCCTTGACCTCTCGAGGACCTCGATGTCTGAGGGTCCCAGGACCAGCACTAAGCTCTAGGAGCTCTAGGAGCTCTAGGAGCTCAGAGCCCTGGGCCAGTGGGACCGGGAGGGAGCACGACACCCTGCCACAAGGCCTGCCCTGTGCCTGATGCGTGGCCTGGAGTCCCTTCCTCTTCGGGACACTCGAGGCTTTCCGGAAGCTGCTGAAAGTGCCGCCCTGGTCTCTGAGGAGGGCCCTTCCCCATGTTGACCCGGAGCCCCAGGACGAGCCACGCCCCGAGGCAATGTGGGGACTCCGCAGCCCGAGGTCCCGGGGGCCTGAAAGAGGTCCCTCCTGTTTCTGGTTCTTCGTGCCCAGCCACAGCAGGAGTCCCTGACTGCTGGCTCCCGTTCTGCGTGGCCACTCGGCCAGCTGTCCTGAGGCGGCACGGCCCCCGGGGCTCGGGGCTCAGAGCAGTGGCTTCTGAAACAAAGTTCGGATGGTCTGGGAGGTGGGGGAACGTCTCTTTTCTGAGTCTCCGGGAGGCTCCAGGACCCGTCCCAGGCAAACTTCACCAGCCCTGGGGTGACGGCCACCAGATGCCTGGAGTCACGTGAGAAAGCCACTCAGTGGGGCTCTCTTCCTTCCTTTTAGAGAACTGGCCATCCAGGAAACAACAGCCCCATGGGGCAAATGCAGGGACCAGCCAGGCTCCCCCGGGGCCAGTCATGGTCGGAGCTGACCACTAGACCCCACTCCCGCCAGGGCCGCCCAAGAGGCTGCAGGGTGCTGGCCGCTGCCTGAGAACCCGGCGCGGGTCCAGAGGGGCCTCAGGCTCCATGTCACAGGTCACAGGTAACGTTCAGGGCAACGTCGGATGGGCCAGCGATCTTGGGCGTACTCTGGGCTCACGCTGGGGCGGCAGGCAGTGGGGGAGGCCCTGCCAGCTGGGGGGCTCCTGCCCCCTTCAGGACTGGCTGCTCCAGGCCGTGTGCTCAGACGTGCTTCCAGAGTCCGTGAGCAGGCCCGGGGAGCCCGCCCCAGTGACCGGCAGATCGGGCCTGCCATGCCCCGAGGCCCTAACTCTAGGTTGGGTTTTCAGGCTTCCATCCCCAGAGAACTGGTCCCCAAGCCCTCCAGATTGGGGACCCCGAGCCGCACCCCAGGACTCCGCCTGCCACCCAGGAGGAAGCCGGGCCGTTGGGAGCTGCGCAGAACCTCAGAGCGGGAGACCCCTGCACGCCCCCCGCCCCGGAGGCCTCCCCAACCTCCAGCGCCACACTGGGCCAGAACTCAGAGGCTGATGGTCAGCCGGACCCCCTCCCTCGACTCTGCCCCCGGAAAGCTCTGCTGTGCAGTGGCCCTCACGGGAGCCGCGTGTCCCGGGCCGAGTTCCTGGATGACCGTGACACGCACCAAGCCAGAAAGCGCTGTGAACAGTGAACGCTTTGGACGTGAATGCGGTCGGAATCGTCTCAGAATGCCGGCCAATTCTGGTGAGGTTTCTGCTTAAATCGGTATGGATTAGGGCATGAAGCTCTTGAGAATTGGCCGGAAAACCCCCGCAAAATCCCTACTGGCCTCGCCAGCCTTCAGGGAGCGGCCTGGGCCGGACCCTGTGAGAACGCCCCCTGAGAGCCAGGCGCACGGGTGGCCCAGCCCCCCTGTACTCAGCCCCTGGAGGCCGAATTTCCGACCGGGTTCGGGAAGGTGCGGTGGGGCCTGTGGGCAGGACCCACCTGCAGGGCTCGGCCAGGTGATGGATCTCAGCGCGCATTCACGCTAGCAGGGGTCCTTCCGGGCTTCGGAGCGGGTCTCTGCCCTGGAACGGGCCTGTTGGGGCAGTGGTGCCCAGGGCTAAGCTCCCCCCGGCCCCTGCCTCCCACCGCCCTGCCCCCGGCATCCTTCTGGGGTGTGCCTGGGGTGACGGTTCAGCCCTGCTGTCTGCCAGTGCCCAGAGCTCGCTGGGGCAGGACCCACACATCCCGGGCCCCTCCCTGCGCCTGGAGCTGGGTCAGGGACCCCAGCACTGCCTGGGCACCAGGGGGCCTGTGGAGGAGGCTGCAAAGCCCAGTGCGCCCCCCCCGGCCCCCCCGCCGTCCCCTTTCTTTGTCCTGAGGCCCCCCCCGCCGGGGGGGGGGGGGGGGCACCCGGGGTTCCCGGCGGTCTTCTTCACCCCCGGGAATCTAGAGGCGGGGGGCTGCCCCCCCCCGGCCCCCCCCCCCCCCCCCCCCGCCCCCCCCCCCCCGCTCCTCCCGCTCCCCAGCACCCTCCCCTCCACTCCCTTGCCCTGCTGCATGCTCCCCCCAACATGCTCCCCCGCCCACTCCCCTGCCCTTCTCTTGGGGACCCCACCCTTGGGCCAGACCCCTGCTTCCCACGGAGTCCACGCGCTCCGTGGGTCTCAACCGTAAATGGAGATTCATGGGAGCCATGAGCATTTTCATGAGACACAATTGAGTTCTGATGCGCATTATCTGCATCAAGAGCAGGGAAACCACGATGTCTGTGAGCTCCGGCCTGTCATCAGAGGCCGCTGGTCATCAGGTTACCAATGAACTGCTCTAAACAAAAACATGGATTTTTCTGAATTCGTGGCAGAGCCCATTTGTAATTGCTTTAGTGGAAGAAGAGGGCCTGCTGTTAAGTATCATTGAGTTCTACTTGCTTGTATCTCTGCGGTTTGAACATGACTGTTGCTCAGAAAGGGAGAAAACCATGCTGGGCAGCCAGGCAGGGTGCAGGAGCACAGGTTTGGGATGTAGCGGAACCGAGACGCGCCCCTGGACCTCCCCGGGGAGAGGGCGGGTCTGCTGCCCGGTCAGCTCGGTCCTCCGAACCTCTGCTTCCCCGCCTGTAAAATGGACACAGGAGTTCTCAGCACTACTTAGGGTCATTTCAAGGAGGAAGGGGGATTGCAATTTTAAACGTATTTCTCCCCTCTTTCCTTCCTCCTTCCCCCTCCTCCTCCGCCTTCTTCCCAAAATGCTCACTGGCACTTTCCCAGGCAGGCTGGGAGAGGAGACTGCCTGGCCGGAGGCCTTCTTTGTCTGAACTACCTGTGTCGTGGGGCTGGGAAGATTCTGTGGGGCGGGGGCTGGGACGCCAACAGAGGGGTGCTGGTGGCTGTCCGGCAGCAGCTCTCCACAACCACGGCCTGGTGTGTGGCGCTGACCGCTCCCACTGACGAGCGTTTCCACGCACGACCCTTGCCGGCCACCAGCCCGCCACCTGGGGCGCGCCCTCACCTCCGCCTCGGGACAGACGCAAATCACGGCAAGAGGGAAGTCAATGATGAGTTTCGAGTGTTGCTTATCTTTGTTTTCAATGGATTTATTGAATGGTGGGTTCATATCATTTACTTTTGGTAATAGCTGTATTTCACAACCGGTTCACAAAACCCCTGAAAATGTAAAAATTGACTCTGGCAGGTGGGTCTGGTCCAGTTTGCAGACACCCCTGGAGGTGACAGGGAGGTCAGAGGGTTTGAGGGACTGCGTGCACCTCAGGACAGCCCGCGGACGATGGTGGTGGGGCCCCAGCGGCGTGCGTGTCACCGTGAGTTAGGACAGACAGGGACCTGCACCAGTGGGGACGCCCACCTGCTACGGCCCCGCCACGCGGTGACCACAAAACCGGGCAGGGCCGCGTCCACAGCGCTACCTGGCGGGAGCTGCTTCGGCGGGATGGGACTCTGGATTGAGTTATGCCCCCTGGATTCCCGGATGGCTCCTCTGGAAAAGGGCTGCTCCCGAGCCAGTAAGGGCTGGATGAGCTCCGTGACACCGACCGTGCCTCGTGAAGAAGGCAGCTTCGTCCGTCGTGGCAGACAGAGCCCTCCCCCCCCACCCCCCAGGGACCCGCGTCCCCAGAGCTGGGTGCCGGCCAGGACCCGACAGCCACCAGGCTTCCAGAACGTGCTTGCCTCCCAGAAGGACGGGAGGTTTGTCGAGAGGCCCCCGTCTTCTGTGAGGCTGCAGGGCCGCAGCCGGCGGCTTTGATGGGACTGTCCGTTTGCCTAACGAATCGTAACACTGTGACTTTTATACTTTGAGCGGCGACATTGTCCTATTTTAAACCACGGGCAGCCCACTTCATGTGCCAATGGCTGTGGCGTGTCTCACCTTCACTTGGAAACTCCTGGACTGTTGTGTTCTCGGGTCTTCGGTGAGAGATGGACTCTGGCCAGCTGTTTGCCTCCATTATGGTCTTAAAATTTGGGGAAGATGTGAGATAGAGCAGGGCTTATGGGGGACTTGGGCTGGAGCTGGTGGAGTTCTCTGGGGAGAAGCTGGGACTGGTCAGGGCTTCCCCAGCAGCAGGAAGCAGGGGACTGGACTCCAGGACGAAGCAGGGAAGGAGGGGCTGGTGAGGGAGGGTACCCAAGGGGCAGGGCACAGGGGGAGGGGTCTGGGATGAGGGAGAGTGAGGTGCAGACTGTCTCTGTGAGGCCAGAGAACGGCGAATGCATGACCCACACACCTCTCTGACCCCAGGGATAGGTCAGAGCCCGCACCTTCCCCAGAGACTCTGACCCTGAGAGAGGAAAGACAGCTGCGGTCTCAAGTCTGAGACCCCGGCACTCCCAGAATTCCCTCGTCTTCGGAAAGAGCCACGGTGGGGGTGACGGTTGTGATGTTTTCCCTTGGGGGGGCAGCCGGGTGCCCTGCTCCCCCCGAAGGTGGGCTGCCTGGCCCCAGCAGGATGGCGAAAGGTAAGTCACACGTGCCCTCGGCGTGAAGGCCTCTTGTCCAGTAACCCTGGCAGCTGGCTCCAGACGACTCGACAAGAATGGGGAGTCACAGATGGGGCCACAAGTTCTGCCCCTGGGAGACCCCTGAAGGGCATCGGGAACCCACACTGGGGGGACTGGGCAGTTTGGTTTGCGGAAGCTTGGCATCTGCCTGGGTGAGCCAGGCCAGCCTGGAGGTCCTGCTGCTGGACAGCCCAGGCCTTCCACCCAGAGTTAGGGAGCAGCGAGGGGCCGCTGGCCTCAGGGTGCAGCCAGTAGGAGGTGCCGGTCCTATCAGGGAGCAGCTAGTGTCGGTGCGCACGGAGTCTGATGGGGGACGGGGACAGGCACAACTGTGTCCAGCTTCCCTCCCAGGGCCCTGCAGTGTTCACTGCAATCACGGAGCACGGTCCTGTCATCTCGGAGCCCCTGGGACAGCCTCTGTGCTCCTGCCCTGGAGCAAGAAGGCTGTGCCTGCCAATGCATGAACACATGTGTGTGGCTATGTGCCAGTAAAACTTTATTTAGAAAAACAGGCGCAGGGCCGTGGGTCATCATTGGCTGAGCCCTGCCTCAGAGCAACGAGGGAAGGCTCCTGGCCCCGGGCAAGACACTGGAACAGGAGCCCCGACCCCGGATGACCCAGCAGCTGGGACTCCTGCGGACGGGACGAGCTCTGTCCCATTAGCTCTGCACTGCGCTGGATCGAAGCAGCACAGTCTCCTTGTTTCCCCAGCCGGGGGCGTCGTGGGGACCACTGCGCCACGGCTCCCGGCTCCCGCTCCCCAGCCCCGGCGAGGGCACTGCTCTGCTCTCCTGGGTCTTGCCCTAGATGACCAGAAGAGGGAAGGGCCACAGTTCTGCCTGGAGCAGACGGGAGCTCCGCCGCCCTCTGAGTTCACGGGGGTCATTTCCGTGAGGGGGGAATGGACAGGGGGCTTCAGCACATGCACAGTTGGCCGTCCCGGCGGCCTGGACAGGAATACCGTAGAAAAGGCACGTGATTTGGAGCTGGAGTTGTCTTCAGGGTCTGTGCTCCTGGAGGGGTGGCCAGTCCCTGGCCTCTGCCTCCGGCATGCGCAGGGGGGCCCCGCTGTCCCAGGGTCATGGCCTGCGGGCAGCCGAGGTGAGGTCCCAGCTGGGGATGGGCAGGACACGGCCGGGGCCCTTTGGGTTCCAGTGGCGCGGTAGGCGGGAGGGGCCTGAGTCCCAGCACCCGGCCCAGCCGGGGAGCCCGCTGCCTTCCCCAGGTGCTCAGGGTCTGCGTCAGGGAGGGGTGTGGGGTGGGGGGCTGGGGTCAGTGCCGCCCGTGCTTGATCCAGTTCCTGATGGTCCACTTCTGCCCCGAACACCTCTGCACCACCAGCCGCAGCCCGAAGTTGGCGTCCTTGGACATTTCCACCTCCAGGCACCTGCCGGTGTCCCGGCTCACGATGGGGCCGCTCTGCGGGGAGGAGCCCCAAGTCAGCATGGACGCCCAGGGCTCCCGTCCTGAGAGCATCTCGGGAGTGGGGGTGATGACAAGCCCCACACAGGTCACTGCACGACCACCCGAGACTCGGGGGATGGTCCCCGTCCCTCTGCCCCCTTCCGGTTCTTCTGTTCCCCCTAGTTCCTCTGCCTCCTGTCCCTCTGTCCCCTCCTGGTCTTCTGTCCTCAGGCATCTCCATCCTATCACCCATGTCACCTGCCTGCCTTATTCCTGGGGAGTGACTAACACAAGGGAGATGGGGCCCCTCAGATGGAAGGCTCCCCCAGGTGCTTCCCACCTCCTGTCATGTCCAATTTGCCCACTGGTCACCCCTGCAGACCCTCTGGTCCCCCAGACCCTGGCCCAAGCCTGAGAACCCCAGGACGGTACACTATACATTCTCCATTCTTTTTCAAACAGGTCCTTCTCGCTGTCTCGACCCCAACCAGGCCTCCTGGGGACCTCTGACCCTTACAGGCTATGCCTGCATCCATGACAGCTCATTCCACAGCCTCTCCTGCAACCAGAAACACCCAGACCCCAATGTGGAGGGCAGGGTCTCCCGACAGTGTTTATCTGTCATGAGTCTGCTTGGTGGGACCAATGGCAGAGAGCGTGTGGGGATGAAATTGGGGGACGGAGACAGACGTGTCTCCCGGAAGACACCTGCTGCCCATGGCGGGGAGGGGAGGAGCTCAGGGTGTGGGCCGGATGGTCGGGGGAGGCTGGAAGCGGCTCCCCAGGTCTCAGAGTCCCAAGAGCCTTGCAACAGAGTACCATGGGCGGAGAGTTCTAGACAAGCAGGTCAGACACACTGAGTCCACACCCCAAACCTGGCAATGTGACCTTAGGGTCTGAGCAGCTGTGACTGGACAATGAGGTCACACCGGAGCAGGTGGCCCTCCTCCCCTGTGGTTGTCCTCGCCAGGGGAGAGATGTGGAGACAGGGAGGGGACACAGCAGGTGGCGGGAGGAGGGACGGGGCCTGGGGAGGCTAGAGAGGCCGAAAGGACCCCACCCCCACCCCCAGAGCCCGCAGCCGGAGCACTGCCCTGCAGACACCGGGTTTCACACGGAACTCCCGCTGCACGAAGACAGCGAGAGCGTGCATGTCTGTGGTCATTTGCTGCAGCAGCCTGGCGAGACAGCAGGGATTTCGGACCCAAGAGGGTTTTAGGGAGAGGGGTCAAGTGCTGCTCAGGGCGGGAGGGAGATGGGAGCTCCAGGCGAGGTCATGCGAGGACGCATCCTTGGCTGACCTGGGGGGACACATGGGAGGCCACACCATGGAGCTTGAGCCGGTTGAGGCGACATCCGGTCGCCCAGAGAAGGGTGTGTGGTGCTGGGAGGGGCGCAGTGCGGTGGGGGGGAGCTGAGGGAGGACAGAAGGCAGGAGGGGCTGTGGAGGGGGCCGCCAGCAGGAAGGCCAGCTGCACAGAAGGACAAGCAGGAGGCCGCCCACCGGCGGCCCGGAGCCAGCGGGGCTGGGAGGCACTGGAGGCCCCCTCCCTGGGCGCGGGCGGCACCCTAGGGATCAGTGTGCGGGATCACCCAGATGCCCCCCACCCGCCATGGAGGCCGCTGGAGCCTTTGCCCTGGGGCTGGAACTGCTCACCCCTCGTGCCCGCAGCCCCAGGGCCCGGCAGGGGCTGGTTCCCGCAGAGCTCAGCCGGCAGCCGCTACGAGGCCATCTGGGGGTTGCCCACACCCTGTGCCTTCCATCTAAACCCCGTCCCCGGGGGCCCGAGGAGGCAGGAGCGTAGGGCCGCCACAGCGCTGTGACCGGACCGGCGGGCCCCTCCCCACGGCTGGCCCCGCAGCCCTGCTGACCTGGGTGAAGTCCCACAGCCGCTGCGTGGGCCGGGCCACGTCCTCGCACTTCTTCAGGGTGGGTGCGCGGGTCCTGCCATCGTCTACCAGGCACTTGGAGTCGGGCAGGAAGGCGGTGGAGCCCAGCGGGCCCAGCTGCAGCAGCCCCTCCGAGCTGTACCGCACCAGCTGGGAGAGGATGTGGGCGGCCCGGGGTCAGGGAACGGAGGGGGTGGGGCACCCCCGGCCTCCAGCCCGGGCTCCGGAGCTTCCTTGGGGAGGGCCAGGCCCCGGGGGAGTGGGGAGGGCGCACAGGGAGCCCGCCTGTGGATGCCCCCCAGACCGCCCTGCTCCCCCCGCCCCTGCCTTCCCCCAGGGTCCCCCAGCAGCACCGCCTTAACCTCCTTTCCAGAACTTTCCTCGGACCCCAATTGCTGGAGAGGGAATTCCACAACCCCCTTGGGGTGCCCCCTTCACAACCACGAGGTGACCCTTATTTCCACGAGGGGAGTAGCCCCAAGTCCACGCAAGCCTGGATCCTACTTCACGTTGTTCGCAAAACACCATGGAAAGAACAAGCAAATGCTCCGGAGGAAAACCAGCCCTAGAGGTCCTCCCACTCCAGCAGCGTGGCCTGGGGCGAGTCACGTGACCCCTCCCCGCCTGGGATGCTCCTCTGGAAGCAGGCGGTCCCGAGGGCATCTGCCCGGGGGTGACAGTGGGGATCCAGGGGACACGACCCAGAGGTGCTCAAGAGTAGTGCAGGCTCGTCCACAGTGGGTGTTGCCGCACCCCTCCCCCCCCCGTCCCTCCTCTTCCCTCCCTCCGAGCACGCACGCACACACACGTGTGCACACACGCCCGTGCAGCCAGTGTCCGTGCGGCCAGTGTGTGCACGGCGTCTCCCCACCGAAGGCTCCACGCTGCCTCCCACCCTGCACGCCTCGCAGTGGGGACTTGGGCCCCCCGGGAAGGCTGGGGGTCCGCAGTCTCCCCGGATCTCTGTGGGGAGCGTGGGAGCAGTGAAGTGCCGCTGACTCCCGAGGCTGCGCGTCTGGCTCTCCCGGGGTGCCCGCCCTCAGAACCGGGCAGCCTGCACGGAGGCCCTGTGGGGAGGGTCTGAGGCCCCCTGAGCTGAGGGCCAGCACGGCTCGCCGGCCGGGGGAGCGCGGGCCGAGACTGCTGGAGCCAACACTGCACATGTGTGAGCCCCGTCCAGAGGGGTCTCCCAGGGCACGTGGTATGTGGCATCTCTCCTCGTGCTGCGGGACTCCGGGGGAACCTCCGTCTCCCTGGTCACCTCCCGCGACTGCTCGCTGGGTGTGTTCGGAGGACCCGGCAGGACAGGGCCTCTCACGTGGGCTGTGGCCCCAGAATCGTCCGTGGCCTTTGACAAGGCCAGTGGATTTCCTCCCGGAGGCCACGTTTGACTCTGCGACAGGTGATGGGTGATTCTGTCTTCTCTGTCAATGTGGAAGCCGCCCGGCCAGGGTCCTGGGACGAGGCGCGGGAGGTCAGGGGCACACCCTCTGCCCCAGCCTCACAGGCTGCGTGCTCACGCCTGAGATGCACCGCCAGGCAGGCGGTGTGGACGGGGCAGCTTCTCGATGCCCGGTTCTGGCACCGGTCCCGTGGGTTTCCGCTGGAGGGACGTGCGTGAGTGAGGCTCAGACCCGCAGAGTGCTTGGGGAGGAATGAAGATCACTTGGGGAAAGCCCTCTGGGGCTTAATTTACATGACACCAACGCTCCTTCTGGAGAAGTGTTGTCTTTACCAGCCGGGATTCGCGGGGACCAGAGTCCTAACCCAGCGCTCTCGGAAAACACACCTCCCCCTGGGCCATCTGGTTCTCCTGGAGGCCTGGCGTCTGGACGTGGGTGTAGACCTTTTTAAAGCCCCCATCCCTGGGGAGGACCTCAGCGGTAAGAACCAGGGCTGACCCTTCTTCTAGGCAGCGCTTCTGGTTCCGTCCACAGGGTGGCAAACGCGTTCTTCCCACACGACCCACTGTGGCCCACACCACCCACTGTGGCCCACACGACGACCCTGACGGGTTTTCACCCCAGCTGCTGCACTGGACAGAGGCAAGCAATGTGTCGTGCCTGCCCGAGGCCTGCTGGGCCCCAGAAGCCCTGCTCTTAGTCCCCCCGGGGCGGGGCCTGCCCGAAGGTCCCCATGCCACCCCAAGAGCCCACTCACAGCCTGCCGCGCCCCTACCTGGGAGGACATCCCGTGGCAGGGGTAGAGGATAGCACGGTCATCGTCTTCTGCTCCCTGGTCCAGGCAGTAGCCGCTGGCTTTGCTGTTTCTCACCTACAGCCAGAAACCGAGGGAGAAACCCCATGGTGGGGGTTCCCTGAGGTCAGGGCAAGGCCACCCCATCCCCCCTCAGGGGCAGAGGGCCCAGCTGGCCGGCCAACGCCTCAGAAAGGTGTGCGCTGTAGTCCCAGCCAGCCAGGACTGTCCACCCCGGGCACCCCTTCGCCCAGCCTCCTGCTGAGCGCTAGCCCAGGGCCGGCGTGCTTGTAGCGGGGCTGGGCTCCCCAGACAGCTGGAGCCCTGAGGGAAGGGAGGCCACCCCCCCAGCACAGACCAGGGTGACAATGTGTGTGGGGGGGCACAGCACTCTCTTGCCAGCTTCAAAGAGACCTGTGTGTGTAGTCGTGCACGCGAGGGCTGGCGTGCCGTGCGTGTGTCTGTGCAGCTGCTGTCTCTGCGTCCGCGTGTGCGTGCTGTTTGCACTGACACACACGCACTGTGTCTTCTGAACACAACGGCTTACGTGAGTGTGTCAGTGTGTCTGGTAAAGGAGCACACGCGCACGCGGCAGCCAGTCTGGACGAGGGTGCCCGCGCGTCTCCGTGTGCACAGGCGGGCGCCTTTGGGTTTGCGCACGAGTGAGCTCTATCAGAAACTGCGCACACTCAGAATTGCATGTGAACGTGCACTTGTACACATGTGTGTACAGACTCTAATGTATGTGTATGGATCCGTGTGCACGCGTGTGAACATATGGGCACACTCGTGCATGTATTTGCGCACACCCATGTGCAAATGCATGTATGTATCTCTGCATCTACTAGCGAGTGCTTCTGTATGCACGTACACAGGTGGGTCTGGGCTCATCCTCTGCTAGGCACCAGGTTTCATGAATGTGCCGCGCCCGTGCCCGCTGCCGTCTATGCCCAGGAGCCCTCATGTGGGTGCGTGTGTGGGTGCGGGCCATGGGGCCCTCCCGGCGGAGGCGGTACCTCTCCGTACGTGAGGGTGTCGTTGTAGGTCCTCATCTCCGGGTACACGTTCTCCAGGTACCACTTGAAGCTGCGACATTTCAGCCGCTGGCGCAGGGCCAGCCGCTCAGACACGTCCCCGAAGTCTACCCCTGGGTTCTGTGAGGGGAGGCGAGGCAGGAAGGGAGCTGGTGTGGAGCTGGTGCCCACGACCCAGGTCTCTGCCTAAGACGGGGGAGCCCCAGGCCCTGGGAGAAGCCCCACCCCTCAGGGTGTGACTAGGGGTGGCCTCCTGCCTCCTCGCCCCAGGGACGCTTGGAGGTCCGGGCAAGCTGCTCTGGGGGGGAAGGGCCTGCTTCTCCAGCCTGCAGGCCATGCCCCAGCCCAGACAGATTGTCCCTGGCTGTGGGCTGGCTCGTCCACAGCCTGCACGCTCCAAACAAAAGACTCGCCCTTGGCCCACCCTGGGGCAGGGGAGGTGGTGACCTCCTAAGTCTTGGAACATCCTGCGTGGTTAGAGTGTGGTTGTCTACCTGGGGTCTGGGTCAGAGAGTCCCGGCTGCAGGGTGATGTATGGGGGGCTTTGGACCGTGGTGGGCGCTCAGCTTGACTTCTTCAGGGGCTAGAGACTAAGGCCAGCCCTGTGGGAGGCTGGCCATGTGTGCATGGAGAAACAGAAGCTCGGTGGGCGTCCCTGGTTGGCGATATGCTGTGCACAGTGTCACACAGCATCACCGTGAGTGGTAAGTGCTGTCTGTCCAACCCCCAGGAGTCTGTATCCCTCACTCAAGAACCCGTAACCCTGAGCACAACAGCTTTGCTGAGTTCTCGGTCCTTCTAGCCCAACTGAACCTGAGGTGGCCTTGGGGCCCCTGAGGCGGCAGCAGGCACCAAATCCTTTGCGGGTGTGAGTGCGCTTGAGCAAGCGCCTTCCCCTGGCCAGTGGGCCCGGGGCTCCCCATCAGCTGTGGAAGGCATGCTGCCCTCGGGGGCCCCTCTCCCTCATCCGTGTGGTGGGCGTGGCCACAGAGGAGCCCCTCCCAGCCTTCCCTCAAGTATCCGGTGAGCCGTGGGTGTGGAGGGCCCCCAGAGGGCCCTGAGAATGTGCTGTGGGAGGGCATCTGCTGGGTTCTGGCTCAGAGCCAGTGGTCCTTCCCCCACATGTGGCCTGCACCCGGGTTCCCTTTCGAGTAGTAATGGGCACATTTCGGAATCAGCGCCCTTGGTGGACAATGAGGCTTTACGAGAGATGGTGAGCCCTCCTTCTGTGTCTGATACGTGTGTGCGTGTTTCCATCCAGTCCTCATCGGCTAGAAACTGCCATGTGAGGAGCCCATGGGGAAGGAGGTCAGGCTTGAGCAGCCGCTGGTCCCTCCTCAAAGGGACAGTGTGAGCCGGAGGCCCAGCCTGGCGCCCTGACAACCTCAGCCAAACGCTGGGCGCGCCCTGCCGGGAGTGTGGTGAGCTGGCTTAGGAGGCGCAGAGAGAAATGCACAGCACAGACGTGAGGGCTGTTTCTGTGACTTCTGTACGTGTCTGAGGCTCTGCATGTGGACAGGTGAGTGCACGGACACAGACGCACAGGTGTGCGCAGGGTCTGACAAGGCGAGCTCTTACTGGGGCTGACCCAGAAGTCATTTCCAGCACGGGCGCAGCAGGGTAGCTGGAGCCTGGCACCCGCCCGTCCCCGGGAAGCAGCATGGGAGTGAGGGCTGGTGGCGGAGCGGGTGCGGGTGGTGGAGGCACCCCACGTAAGGGACCACCTCTCTCAGCACCTGCCCTCATTACTGTCACGGGGGCGGGGAGCCCATCTTTTAGGATCCCAAGAAAAACCAGAATATGGGCTATCTTTGGGAAATCAGTTGATCACCAAGTAAATCAAAAGCCCAAACAGCAACCCCTAACTAGGTGTGGCTCGAAACTGCATGGACCAAAACCAAAGGCACAGGGAGCACCCCTGGCATCTGCGGCGGGTGGGGGGTCCACCAACGGTGGCCATGCACACCCCGGAATGCGAGTGGGGCACAGAACAAAAGAAGTGAGGTCGCACACAGACCGACCCTGAGAACCTGGGACTCAGCGAAGACACCGGACACAATAGGGGCAACGCTGTAGGGATTCGTCTATGGGACGCGTCCAGAACAGGCACATCCAAGACAGAGCAGGCTGCTGGCTGCTGAGGCCTGGGAGTGGGCGAATAGGGAGCTAGCCGCTCTTGCGCACAGCGGCTCTTTCTGGGGTGGTCTTTGGAACTGGTCATGTCGATGGCTGTCCGGCTCACTCGTGCTCAGTGTTAGGGGCCGCGCGCTCTGAAAAGGCCCAAGCAGCAGACCTTCTATCACGTGCATCGGCCGCAAAACCCAAGGAGACGCCCGCACCATGTGCGGGCTGACCGGCGGGGTGCTGGGGCTGTGCGGTGAGTTTCTAGGTGGGTGGAGTCAGCACCAAGTGCAGCTAGTGGGGAAGAGCCAACCCTCACTTCCAGCCATCGGCAGTGCCTTGTACCAGGGAAAACATTCACCAAAAAGCGTTCGGGGAGCCCTGTCCTAGACCGGCCCCACTCGGGGCAAGGGCAGGGGGACCCCAGGCTGCCTGCCATGCGCCTGCTCTCTGGCCGGCTCAGCTGTGCCCAGGCCCCAACCCCTCCAGCTCTCCCAGCCCACTCCGCGCCTTGGCCCCGCCCCCTCTCCCCGGCCCCGCCCCTCTCCTCGGCCCCGCCCTCTCCTGCCAGGCGTACTGTCATAGGGATGTTCCAGGCCATGTACACGTGGGACTTGAAGCTGTCCATCCACACCTCGGCTGCCCTCAGGGCGTTGCGCTTGGCATAGTAGTCGATGTCATTGTTGTAGGGCTTCTTGGTGCGCTCGATGTGGGCCACGCGGGAGCAGGGCAGCACCTCCATACTCCCGCCACACTGCCACACCTGTGGGGGGAGACCAGGGCGGCTGGGTGGCCCTCCTCCCTGCTCACAGGCCCCAGGACACGGGTTCCAGAAGGCGCCAGCCTGGGCTTGTTCCAAGGAAGACGGCCCAAGAGGAGCTGTCCAGGGCCTCAGGCTAAGTGCCCCAGAGCCTGGGCACAGGGCTGCCACCCCGCTGGGTTTCCTACCCAATTCCATCCCCCACCCCAGGCCCAGGCCTGCTCGGTGCAGGGGCCTGGTCCCAGGGGGCTTACACACCAGCAGCTGCCCCCTGCCGGGGGTTCAAACCCGCAGTCTAGTTTGAAAAGAGCGTGCCAACCTCGCCGCACACCTCGATGCAGCACTCACCACACAGAACCCTGCCTCGAGCACCCTTACAGCTGCTTCCTCGACAACAAAACCCCCTAAAGAGCCTCACCCATGATGCCCTTGACGCGTGCCCTTGTCTGTCTTGTCTCAGCGTGCTGCCCGACCTTCCTGATGCCTTTTCAGGCTGCCTCTCCTCACTACAGAGCCCTGTCCTTGTTCAGGTACAATGACAGCAGATCCCGCCTCCTCCCTGGCCTGACGTCACCTTCGGGAAGCGGAGGGAGGAGGGGGAACCCCACAGCTGAGGACTGGGGCCCCTCCTGATGTCACCCACAGCCGGAACGCATCACGTCTGGGCAGGTCGGATACCCTACATGTCGGGGGCAGGCTATGGGATCCTCACAGGCTGGGCTTGCAGAGGCACGAATTCCCAGCACGCAGTCACCACCATCTCTCCCTGCTGGGCTCCCAGCCTGCCCGCACCACCCCTCTGCAGCCCGTGCAAAGCCCAGGGCACAGCTCCTTCACGATGCTGGTGCAGACCCTGCCCCTGGGACAAGGGCGTGGGCTCAAGTTCACTTCTTTGTGTTGAGTGACGGGATGAGAGGCCTGCACTGTGTCCTGCTTCCACAGCCTGGTGCTGGGAGGACGTGGAGGGGGGCACTTACACCACTTCTGCTCACAAGCCTCCGGCTGGACTGCCAGGATGCTGGGAACACAGGTGCACATGCAGTGAGCCAGGAGTCTTCCAGAAGGCCAAGATGGAGGTGTAGGGACAGTGCCATGCTTCCTGCACACTCCTACGGTGGCCGCCGCCTCTCTCCATCTCTGGAGGGACCGCCATGCCCCAGCTGCTGTTCCTGCCGCTGGCCCTGTGCTCCCACAGCTCCCAGGGCTCTCCAGCCTCACCGCTCTCTCCCTCCCCATGGCCCCGGGGCCTGTGCACCTGCTCTGCCCTCTGGGGCACACCCTCCCCTGATTTCCGCACCAGGATGCCCACAAGGCTTTGCTCAGATGCCACCCTTCATGGCGCCCTCCTCACCCTCCCATCTGAAGCTGTAGCCCCTCGGGGCTCCTGGCTCCCCTGGTCTGTCCTTCCCACTAATGTGTGAGCTCCAGGAGCACCGCCCCACCTGCCACTCTCAGAACACAACTTGTACCACGGCCGGGGCTCAGGGAACGGTTGTTCAATGAATGAATGCATTCCTTCCTAGGAATTTGCTAGCAACTGCCAGCCCTGTGCTGCCCAACAGAATCCCACAGGACCTGGGCGGTCAGGTATGGTAGCCACAGCCATACGTGGCCACTGTGCCCTTGACGTGTGGCTGGCGTGGCTGGCATGGCCGAGGAGCGGGTGTCTTTATTTTATCAGATGTTAATCAATTTGGAATTGATTCAGGCAGCTGCATGTGGCTAGAGCAGCCATGGGACAGGAGGGCTGGACAGGCCTTGCCGCATCTGGCTCAGTGATTTCAAGCTTTAGTCACGTGAGGACGGCTGGTGTGGGCTCTGTGGGGAGTTCAGGGCCCTTCAGCCCCCCACCACTTTGTTGGGTGGAACTGGCCTCGGAGGGAGGGAAGGGTGCCGTGGCAGGGCGCTGAGTGGTCCCCGAGCCAGGACACAGTGTGCAGGAAGTGAGCAGGTGAGCTCAGTCCAGGGGTTCTGGGCATGACCCCGTGGGCAACTTCTGTGGGGGGCAGGAGGTAGGGTAGGGTGGGTGGGGGCATTTCTATGTGGAGGTGCGGGATCACGGCTCCAGACCCTGACTCGACTTGCATGCTCCCGTCCCCCTGTGGCTAGAGGGGACCTGCCAGACCGTTCTGGCCTTTGAGATAAGGCGGGGCTTTTAGGGAGGCTATGATTTGTGGACGAGAGGTCCAGGGGGTGGCAGCCGTCTTGTGGCCATGAGGCAGCCCACACGAGGCTTGAGGTCTATGCACCAAGGACGGCCAATGGAAAGTTAGAGCCTATCAGCTGTGAGCTTTGTGAGAGACCTGGAGCCCCACCTGGTCCAGCCTCCCGCAGGGGGTTTTCCGTCCCTATGTTCCCGACACAGGAAGCTGGACTAGGGCGTGCTGCTGGGAGGTGCCGTGGGGGTTAACATCGTTCTCATTACCGAGGTACTGTGCGGTCATGAGACGGGTCCAAGGTCACAGGGCAGCTTCATGGGTGGAGGGGGACAGGGAGCAGGAACTATTGCGTAACCCCCAAAGCTGCCTCTTCACCCAGAACGGACGGGCAGCGTCACAGGGGCTGCATGTGACCGTCACACCCATCTCGCGCCTCAACCACTAATTACCTCAGTCAGCTTGCTTAATTGGCACCCAAACAGAAACAGCAAACACGAGGGGAGGACCAGGTGTCAGGCCTGCCGGCAGCTGCTCGGGGGCGGGGGACGCCCTCGGCACCCCCAGATCAGAGCTCCTCCGACGTCGAGCCCGCGTCTGATGGAGGGTTCCAGAGCTGTCCTCTGCCCTTGCAGGCGAGGACTTTTACTGCTTAAAAGCCCGGAAACTGTGACAGGTCAGCACAGATGCCAGGGAACGGGGCTCAGATGGGCCCCGCTGCCACCGTCGGGTGGCGTGAGCCCGCAGGGCTGGGACCGAGCCCCACGGGGCCTGGCTGTCGCGGTGCCCGTGCATCGGGACACAGGCAACACCTGAAGCGAGGTGCCCTGTCTCCTGCTTGGTTCTCTGTCCTCTCCGTGCCCCTGTGATCAAAATGACACTTTTGTGGAGGGCCCCGCTATCTGAAGGCCAGGGCTTCCTGCGCCGGCGCGGAGAGGGAGGACAGGCACTGCGGCGTGGCTCTGCCCTGGCTTGTAGGGTGCCGGGAGGAGGCTGTGCTCGCCGTCACCTTAATGGAGATGTTTTCTGGACCCTGACTTCATTTAATTTGCCCTTGGCCGTCCCACAGCCAGGAGCATGGCACCCGCCGCTCAGTGATCCTGTACTTCTCAGGGAGCCTTGCCTATCCTCACCTGCCCTGAGCTGACCCGAGAAGGGACACCCTGGCCCAAGCTCACAGAGCGGGGCCTCTGGAGAGCTGCTGTCGGCCAGCTGGGGACAGGAGCCCCAGACGTTGCTAGCCATCAGAATCTGTGGGAGGAATTCAGTATCCTGCAGTCCAAGCCTCACACCTGACTGACCACATCAGGCACACCCACACTCACACACACACTCACACACACACTCACCCCTCCCGGTCCTTCCTGTGTCTGTCTCAGCCCCTCCTGCCCCGCAGAGTGGACACCCAGGAGGCCACTGGGGCCTCTGCATTCTCCGGGAGGCATGGGAGTCCTGGGCCCAGCTCACTGGCCTCTGGGAACAGAGGCCACCCCACGTAACAGCACGGCAGCGGCAGGGAGGCTGGAGTTAGGAGGTCGGGGCCTCCTTGGAGACCTGTGACTCTCGAGGCCTTCCGAGCTGGCCCTGTGCAGCATCGCTGTGGCCTCAGAAGGGGGCAGGGCAGTAGGGGTCCCGACGCCCCCTCTCCTGACTCACAGTGGCCCCCACAGGCCTCACCACCTCTCCGGGAAGACCTGGTTGGAAATGCTGGTCACAGGCAACTAGCTCTGGCCAAACTGAACTCCTAGGGGTACAGTGGGAGGGGTTCTACGGGAGGGGGGTCCATGGGAAGAGCAGTTGGTGTTGAAGCCGGGTGGGGGGTGAGGCAGAGCAGCTCTTGGATACTCAGAGCAGCCTGGGCCCGAGAGCAGCACAGTCGGTCAGGCCCCCGGGTCTCCTCCATCAGGATCTGCACTGTGACCATGCAGAGAGCACTGGGAAGGGGTCCAGCCCGTGGAGATTGCACTTGGGAGGAAATGCCACATAAAGGCATGGGGGTTTGTAGACCCAGGTGGGCCCGGCACCTTCCCAGCCACTGTGACAGAACGGAAGTCATTGGGCTTCATCTGTGACCTGCCCAAGATCCTCACCTCTTTCTCAGCGGATGTGCAGGAGACACAGAAGGGGCTTTCAGGGACAAAACCCGTCCCTCGCTCTGGGCTGCACCACAGTGTGTGCAGATACACTCAGCGTCCAAACCAAGGCTGGGCGGAGTGCGTCTCCGTGAGCCCTGATGTGAGCTCAGGTAGGAAGGACTTTCTGAGCCCTCAGCTCCCGGTGACACTGTTTCTTTGGTAGCTGCCTTGACTGGGAGCGTGCCATAAACCCTCCTAAGGACACGTCTTTCCCCCACCTGTCCATCCCCCAACCATTCGTTCACCCACCCAGCCATCAGCCATCCGTCCACTTACTGTCCTCCCACTGCCCCCCCATCTATCCATCTACCCATCTGTGCATCCATCCACCTGTCCGTCCATCCATCCATCATCTACCCTCCACTTATCACCCACCCATCCATCTGCCTTGGTCCAAACAACCAGGCCGGATATCCGGGTACAGGGCACAGCTGTGCATGAAGACGGCACACAAGCAGAGAGGTAAGCAAGCTCTGCCTCCCATCCCAGACCTCCAGGCCAAAGGCTGGAAGCGGGCAGGAACAAGGCATCCGGCCCCATAGGACATCTCACGGGTGCAAAGCCACCAGATGCCCAGCCGCCATCTTCCTTTTGGTCGTGTGGAATCTCCCCTCCAACAAACAAACACGGCCTCACACTCAGGAGAAAACTGCGTGTATGATTTCTGCAGATTTTGCATCTGAATCTAATTTTAAAAATTTATACTCTGCTCGATGTCCTTACAGTGTGGGCCCAACCCAGCCACGGGCTGATGCCTGCCCCTCGCACCAGGACCCTCACTCTGCAGGAGCAATCCAGCTTCAGGGCCGGACGGACAAGTCCCATCTCCCAGGGCCTAGCTGGGCTCAATCCATCCATTTTTGACAGGAAAACGTCTCTCTCAGGGATGATCTGTATATACACATACATGCCCCAACACAGGTGATCCCGAGTCCTGTTCCCGGCTCCAGACCCCAGAAGCTTCTGAGCTGGGCCTTCATTCCAAGCTCCCGCCGTTTGTTTCCCTGAACGTGTCGAACACCCCAAACAAACAAGAAGTTAAAAAAAAAAAAAATGGTTGCCTTGCTTCCAAACGAGTGGCTCTTAAAGCGGGACCCCCAGGCCGGTGGGGCCAGCCTTGCCCGGGGCGCCCTGGAGATGGGGGTGGTCGCCGCTGCAGACCTCCGAATCGGAAACTCGGGTGGGCCTGGGCCGGAGGGCTGCGATTTAACAAGGCCTCCGGGGGATTCCGATGTTCATGGAGCTTGGGGGCAGCTGCGCTATGGGCCTCCCTCCCCTCTGTCTGCCCTCTGGGCACCCTGGGCGTTGGGCACGGTCCTCTGTCCCATGGACACTTTCTAGGATGGGGCTGCGTGTCCTCGCACGTTCTGTCCTCCAGCAGGGGTGAGGCATTGCCTCCTGGGTCACGCCCCTGCACCGGCCCAAGTCCGAGCCCCCTGTAGCTGGATGAAACAACGGAGGAGGTAGGGAGAACCCCACGGACGTGGAGCTCTTCCCTGCCTCCCCCAAACACACGGAAACGGTAGCTACGTTATTTAAAAGCTAAAAGCACATATGGCTCCCCGCCCCGCAGAAGGAGCGGACACGGGCTGGCGAGCGGGGACTGGAGCTGTAGGGCGCGGGCGCCTGAGCCTCATGGACGGCCAGAGACTGAGTGCGGGGCCCTGCGTGAGGCCTGGGGCTGGGCGCCCCGACCGTGACCAGAAGCTGCTCCCTGGCCGCAACCAGACCCAGCGAGACAGGAGGAAGCACAGACGCACAGCCCCGGGAGGAAGCACAGACGCACGGCCCCGGGAGCCAGGAGACTCATGCAACAGCCGGCTGTGGGTCTCGGGGTGAGAACCAAGCCACTCGGCTTCGAGCCGGGACCTGGGGAGCCGGCATCAGTAATCCGAGACTTCCATGCAAGGACGGGCAAGCATGAAGGTACAATGCCCGTGAGCGCCGGGATCTCAGACGTGCCGAACGCACAAGGAAAGCCCAAGCCCAGAGGAGTCAGCCCCCAACCCCAGATGGGGTTCACGGAGGAGAGGGAACCGGCGGAGGGGGACGTGCGCAGACCTTGAGGCCTTCCAGAGAGGACGGAAGGGGGGGAACCAGCCATGGAGAGAGGAGAGCACGAGTCAAAACACACAGTCTACGAGCGGCCGCAGGTGACCAACAGGGACATGCGTGCCGCACATATGAAACACACCCTCAGTGCAACGGAAACAGGGGCTTGCACGGTCATCTGGACAAGGCTGAAGAGAGCATTCGTTCACTGCTGAGGCGATCACCCAGGACGCGGGGCCCAACAGGGTAGGGACGACCCCTCAGCTATGCAACTGGACCCCCGGGCCGTGAGGTCACGTGACAGGAACCCCGGTGTTCTCCGGATTTGTGAAAAGACATCAGCCATGGTCAACGGCGTCTACCAGGACCCGAGGAGAAGACGGGGCAAGGAATGCACGGGCGCAAGGGGGTCAGGGACCCAGATGGTCCCCTGGCCACTCCTGGTGGCGTGCTGACTGCCGGCAAGCTCAAGGGGTACATAGACAGAGCAGGAGAGGCTCAGTGTTTCTAACGTCCACGTGAAGGAGAGAACACAAGAGCAGAGAGACGAAAACTCTATGGTGATGACAGGGAAGGACGTACTCATCGGTACCACCTGACCCACGATGCGGGAGCGAGGGGACAGGTGTGCGTGGCCCGATGGCACTGGGGTTGTGCAAAGGTGGCCCTGCCCGGCGGCGGGGAAGGGTGGCGTATTTGATGAGTGCAGTGAGAAGCCCGGGGCTGCTATTTTCAAACAACAGAAGGAAAGATCACAACCTTGCTTGGACAGAACATGCATCCTAAGGGGATTCAAGCCTTTACTGTGCAGGAGGGACGGCAGGTGTCAGAAGGAGCTGCGGCCGAGCGGCTGCTCAGACAGGCCTCCCCGAGTGGGATGGCGAAGGCGCTGAGGACGGGGGACATGCGTGCCGACGTGGTCTCTGTCTGTGAGAGGCCAGCGGCACAAGGGACTGATGGGACAGCCCCTGCATCACCCTGCACGGGGCCAGTGTCCCTAAAAACAACTGGAAACAAGGAATGCCGTCAGAATCCCCTGGCCGAGGAAGAAACATACGGTCAACACACGTACGAAAAATGTCCGTGCTCACTAGCAAGCGAAAAAGGCAAATTAAGCCAACAAAGACGTTTCCTTTGTGCCTGACATCTTGGCAAAAAAAGTAACAATATTTATTTCATTAGAGCCGCGTCCTATTCAGGCCTGGAGACTCTCTCCCTCACGTGCCGTGGCTGAGAAGACGTGTACAGAGACGGACACACAGACACACACTCCCGGGCACTCACACACACAGGGCAGCGGGGACAGGACGGGGATTTGGGAAGAGCTATCAAATGCCCTGAAAACGGGCATTCCGTCTGGCAGTGATCCCGTCTCCAGATGTCCATCCCGGGGGAGCAGCTGAGCCGTGAAGCGGACACCGGGCACTGACTTCCGTGCGGCGCAAGGTAGCAGAGCCCACGGACGGTCTGGAGCGCGCGCGTGAAGCCCAGGAGCACTGGGCAGTGAGCCCAGTGCTGTCCCAGGCCTGCAACTATGACAGCATCTAGGGGCAGCGTTCCCACGTGTGCACGCACATCGGGGGGCAGCGTTCCTGTGTGTGCACGCACATCCACAGGCAACGCTCCCACATACGTAAACCGTCTCTGAAAGGACGCACCTCTGGGCTCTGGCAGGGAACTACCGTGACTTTCCTTCTGTCCTGGTTTGCTTACTTCAGGGTTTTTCTAACAAGAGCTGGTTTTCTGAAGGAGGGGAAACCGGTGTTCAGAAATGCACCGTGTGTCATCATTGTTCCAGTCACTGTGAGCCCTTGTTCAGGTGCTGTGAGCTTCCGTTTCACCAAATCCGTGCCAGCCCTGGAGGGCGGTCCTACCACACCTGCCCGTGACAGATGGAGAAACTGAAGCTCAGAGAGAGGGCGGCTGGCTGGCCGGCAGAGGGCTCTCTGAAGGGTTTTTCCACTGAGATGTCCAAGTGGACGGAGGTGCTCCCCTGGCTCAGAGGTCTGGCCTTCTGCTCAGGGGAACCGGGCAGGCAGCAGGGAGTAAACCGTGGACCATGTCCCGTGGGCTGTGGGGAGCAGGAAGGCACCCTCGCTGTGCTAGGCAGACCCACTGCTTGCAACTAGAGCAAGCCCTTCCTGAAAGCCGCTAGATCAGGACTTCACCGTCAGCTCCCCACATTCCCCTGTGCCCGCTGCCCACAGAGGAATATCCAGGACCGGCCCCAAGTGCTCCCTGCACCCCTCTGACGTCCAGCGGCAGTGTGGTCACACATCCCCTGAGCCCTCCTGGAGTGACCGCACCGCTCTGCCGCTCTGGTGAGACAGGAGCACATCTAACTCCCCTCTGGGATGACAAGGAAAGGCCTGCCACCCAGCCCCCAGGGGTTTGACGCCCATGTCCCACTGAAAAGGCTGGGTCTGAAGGTGCGGTGACGCCCCCAGCACTGTGAAGGCTTTCCCGTAACACCACGGAGAAGCAGCGAGTCCAAGAGTCTCCAAATAGGCGACAATTTCCAACTTGCCTTCTGCCGATGGCTCTCCCAGCCGGGGCACACACCGCTTGGTTTTGGCTTGGACTTTATTAGCCTAACGGAGGCTATGGATTAATCTCCCCTATTGGCCTCGTGGACTCTCGCATTAGGGGAGGAACTGCTGGCATTTCTACAATCACAGAAGGGGAACATGGCCCTAGGACCACAGAATTACTCCTCTGAGTGGGCCGTGCTCCATGGCCACCTTGCCAAGGACGGACCAGAAACAGCGTGGCTACAAGGTGCATCTGCACCAGAAGGCAGGAGAAAGACCACGGGGTCATGGGGCTGCCTGCGGTCTCTGCCATGAGGGCCACATGCCTGCCAGGCATGCTCCTGCCTCAGGGCATTTGCACATGCCGCCCCTCGGTTGGGAATGCCTTTTCCCTCAGCTGCCTGGCTTTCTTCCTCTCCTCCTTCACACCTGCTCAGATGTGGCGTTCCTGCCTGGACTATCCCATGTAAACCGACAACTGGCCGTCCCTCCCCTGCCCGTGTTTTTCCACAGGTGCCACAGACAGCATGCCATGCACTGGATACACAGGCCTCAGGTGAGCAGAGACCCTGTGGGATCCTTAGCACCTGGGACTGCGTGGGAGACACCCATAAGAAATTGTTCCACAAAAGGACAGCTCGCTTTCCCTCGATGTGTCCCCACCCCAGGTTCTGGCGTCCAGCAGGTCACAGAGAGTCCCTCTCCCTCCCAGGTGATACCTGTGTTCATTCACAAGGGCATGGGACCCGGACTTACAGGGTCACCCGCGGCAGCCAATAGGCAGCGAACAAGACAGGCGCAGGCCTGGCCTTCCGGGGCTTAGTCCTAGTCCAGCAGGGTGGGCAGGGGGAGGTGTCAGCGAGGGGCCACGGACAGAGCTATGTCGTGGGAGGAACATGCTGTGGGGCCGAGAGCTGGGTTTGGAAGCAGCAGGGCTGGAAGGGAACCTGCCAGAGAGGGGCCAGCCGGGCCTGGCTGCGGGAGGGGAGGCCGGGCGGCTGACTGTGCGCGGAGCTGGGCGGGTGTTGGGCGGGGAGGCTGTGGGTCCCAGTTTGGGCTTTGTTCTCAGGGCGTGGGGAGCCCTGGGGCTCTGAGGGCTTGTGTAGGGAGCAGATAAGTGGGACGGGGTGAGGCTTTCACAGACCGCCGCTCCCAGCCGCCAGCATCTCTACGGGGACAGTGGCAGGGTCCTGCTCTGGGACACAGAGGGAGCGTGCTGGTCACCCTGCCCTCGCCCCTCTGTGCCCGTCTTAGGCCTGTGGCAGGCGGGTTTTGGGGCAGACCTTGCTCTAAACCTGGGGACAGGGCTGGGGCCCCAGGCTGGTGGCGGGTGCAGGTGAGCTGCTGTCCCGACACCACCACCAGCCAATGGCGTCCGCCGCGTCCCGACTGTGGAGGCGCTGGGGCGGGCGTGGCTCGGGACCCTGCGGCAGGTCTGCCTGCACCGGGTCCCCCTGCTGGCTTGCGTCATATGTATGTAATTTACCTCATAAATTATATATATATATAATCTATATAATCTATCTCGTCCTGCTGGGATGTTCCTGTCACCCGTGAAGCTACCCCGAACCCCGCAGCAACAGAAGTAAAAAGGAACATGCATCAACACACCCATCCACGCGGTTTGTATGTGTAAAACTACTTAGCACATGGGAAGCAGTGCTGTGTGAGCACATCCACCTCTAGCATCTACACTGGCGTCTGCTTGTGCGTCTACACTGTACTTGTATCTGTATCTGCACCGCATCCACGCCATGTCGCCTCCCTCTGCAAACCAGCCCGAGGCCCCCTGGCAGTGCCAGCCCCAGAGCCCTCCCCATGCCCGGCAGGACCTGCACAGCCCTGAGTCCAGAGTCCACCATGCAAAATGGACACTGAGGTGGGGGACGTTCCGGTCCCACCCATGGTCACAGCACTGGGGCCCGAGCACAGCTGGGCACTGGGGTCCCCTCATGCTGACACCCCTCTCCAAAGGTCCCAGAGGGCTCCTGTCTATGCTAACACCCGCTTCCCATGCCCCGTCGGCCACCAGGTGAGAGCTGCTCTTCCCCCACCTCTGCCCTTCCCCCACCTCCCAGCACCAAAACCAGCATTGGCTGCCGCTGTCACCTGGGGTGGGGGGGTGTGTGCTGCCCTTCTCTGTCACCCACGTGTCCTTGCGTTTGCCACGCATCAACCCCACTTCTGGACGTCACAGTGCAGACGCCCCCTCCCTGCATTCACATGTGTAGCCTCTGCTGGGCGCCCCCTTCCCAGCGGGGCATCCCCGTGCCACGGTTCCCCGACACGCAGCACTCCGCACGTCCTCCGGGAGAGCCTCCCTCATGGGATGCAGCTCCTTCCCCAGTCCCTGATCTGCCGGATTCTCAGGGACTACATGCTGTCATGGTGACATCCAGGGACAGCTCCTCTCCACCCTCCTGCCAGGCTCCGCTCAGCTCCGTCGGGCTCCTAGGGGTCGCTATCCGTGCAGGACCTGGTTCTTGGCATCGTGGACCCCGGTCTTGGGAGAACCACATCACACAGGTGTGGGGAGATCAGCCTGCCCTCCCCGCTTCCTCTGGGGATGGGTTTGTCCAACCCCCGGCCCCTGTGTGTCCTCACTCCTGGACCTCTCTGCTCTGTTTCTCCCTCCCTGTCCTGTACCCCAGGCCAGCTTCTGCCCGAACCCGCAGGCCCCTCTGAAGCCACAGCCCCTGCCCATTCTCCTCCCACCGCAGGCTGACATTCCCTGCCTGGCCCACTGGGCTGGCTTGACCCCCATCTACCCCCGGGGAAGGCCCTGGAGGGGGCTCTGCTCTGAGCAGAGGGTTCCTCAGCGTTGCACAGACCCTCCTGCCCTCAGCCCAGCTGGGCTTGCCTTGGAAGGAGAGAGGGGAGCAGAAAGCACTAGGAGCTTCCCGCTGGCCCTGCGTGGACACCTTGCTGTCCCTGCAACCTTAGCTGGATGGGGCCTCCCCAGCGCTGTCCCCCACCCCACAGCTCCCCCGGGGCTCCTGTTCCCCCACCCAGCCGGAGCCGCAGGGGACAGCCGCAGCCCGGCTCCCCGGCCCCCTCCGAGTCTGCTGCGCGTGCCGATGGCTCCTAGGACCCCCGTGTGTATGTGCAGACCCACGGAGGCCTCCCCGGGGCTCCCAGCTCGGAGCACGGCCCACACTGAGCTCGCTCCCCACACGAGGATGGGGATTGTTAGCGAAGGATTCGTGTTCGATGACCAGCACAGCTGAGAAAAGTCAGCATACTGAAGAATCTGCCGGCGTAGCCTCCTGCTTCCGTTTCTAACATGCATGATTGAAGGTTGACTCTAAATTTTCTATTTAAAATTAGTCTGTGTCAGAGGATTAAAGAGAATGGCAAACATTTCTGAAATGATTCGGAGAATCTGAGGTTTGGTAGACGTGTCAGGGATCAGATACGCTAGAACTTTCCAAGCACCCGGGGTGGGGGGGATTTCTGCTGTGATACCAGACCTTCAAAGGGCTCAAGCAGGAGAGTAAACAGATTATAACTGTGTCATTTTAAAAGATTCAAGGGAATTAATTAACTCAAGGCAGAAATGGAACTGATTGTTGTTTAACGGCATTTAATCTGTTCAACCCGAGTTAATCAAACATTAATCAGAGGGAAAGGGGAGGTGAGTGTTCTTACCGGATTAGACCTATAACTGTAATCATCGGGGTCCCGAGGTTTAACTTAAGAGCTTAGAGCAAATAGGTTTAGAAACGTGTGACTGCTACAGACTGTGTGGCAAGTTTTCAAGCCCAGCCTTCGTCTCCGTGAGTAAAGACTCCAGAAGCAAAGGCAGACAACACCCCCCAGAAGCCCAAACCAGCCGGAGTGCAGCCCACCGAGCCCCAGCCAGGCCCCCCACCCTGGCTCTGCCCCTGGGCATTTGCAGGGTGCCCCCCACTGGGTTTAACCCTCCGGGGTGGACCCCGGGGGTCGGCATTTTAAGGAAGCCTCTGGAGGCTAGAGGTGCAGCCCGGGCCCCTGCCCCTGCCCGCTGACAGCCGTCCGGTCGTCCGGTCCCCGAGTCAGAGTCGCAGACCCTCGAGGGCCTCCTATCCCGGCTGGGCCCCAAGTGAAGTTTAGAGAAGCGCGGCCGCCGGGCTGTGGCTTCACGGCGCCAAGCACAGCAGGCCCCAAGGCGGACACTGTGGCCCCTGAGAGGGGACCCGGTTCCCAAGCCCCACGAGCAGAGCCACTCCACTGTCCGGACCCGCGACCTAGTTAACCAGCAGCGCCGAGGAAGGGGTTTGCACCCTGGGGGAGAGCGGTGGAGTGGGAAGTGGGGGGCAGAGGCGGGGGGTGGAGGCTGGGTCACTGAGGGCCCAGCCCGTCCCCAGAAGCCGCGCTGGTTTTCAGGAGTGACAGTCTGGGCGCTGCAGGTCCCACGACTGTGGAAAGCCAGCCACCCGGCCTCACCGGGGACACCAGCCTTCAAGTGCGCTGTGCACTCCAAATTAAAACCTGATTCATTACTTTTCAGACTGAAACGCAGCACTGAACCGTTTTTTTCTTGAAGCAGAGGAAAGTAAGAGCCCACACCAGGCCCCGTGGTGGGGAGGGACCCGGCCTCTGGGGGACAGCCGGTGTCTCCATCGCCACAGGGACCTCTCCACCTGCCCAGCTGCTCAGGCCAACTACTAGCAAGGCAGCTCTGACCTCCCTGAGCGCCCACCCCACCCCCAAGCAAACCCGGGGGGTGCTTCCTCAAGAATGCACCAGACCATGCAGGATCTCACCTCCCTGGTCCTCACCACCTCACCTCTCCGCATTGCTCCAGAAGCCCTCATTCTCTCCACCCTGGAATCCCAGGGGCCAGAGGAACCCCAGAAACATGGAAGACAATCCTGTGCTCAGAGCCACCAATGCCTCCTGGCTTCCTCAGAGCAGAAGCTGACCCTCTCCTCCTTCCCTCTTCCCCTCAGCTCCAGCTGTACATGTGTGTTTGCTTCCGGAGCGCATCAGCATGCTCCTGCCCCAGGGCCTTTGCACCGGCCATTCCATCTGCCGGGAACACCCTTCCCTTCCCCTGATCATCCAAGCTCCCTCATGGCACTTGGAGGTCTCTCTATAAATGTCCCTTCTTGGGGGGAGGCTTCCCTGACTGCCACCTCTAAAACTGTCCCTCCTCTGCACTCCTGCCCCTCACTGCCTCCTTTCTCCATTTGGTGCTTCTCACTAAATGACACACTTTCTCTTCTCACCTCCTCGCTGGAAGGTGAGCTGCAGGGAAATAGGATCTACGCCATCTGTTCCCTCCGTAGCCGGAGGCGGGCGCGCAGCTGGCGCTCACAGAGCTGGTAAATGAGGCTCAGCTCCCTGCAGGCAACGTGGGCTCCGGGAGGAGGGTCTCGCCCAGCACTGGCAGGGAGCCGGCTCTCTGAGTGCTTCAGATCCCCAAACCCGCCTGCTCAGATCTGTCAAGTGCTGGTTCCGAGGGCTGTCCGGCCGCTGCCCCTGAAGGGGACCTGTGTTCCCGCCACCGACATTCCCAAAGGCCTGAGCGACAAAGTGCCCTCCCTGGGGGGCTAGGTCGGACCTCAGCTTCGGGCACCCAAGAGAGAAGAGCTCTGCCACCCCAGAGACCCTGATTTGCAGCCAATATTCTTCCAGAACTTTCTATTAGTTCTCCAAGTTGCCAGGTGAGGAAGTTTGAAACCAGGAGGGGCCCCTGGGGAGCAGGGAAGAGGGTGGGAGGCGTGGGGGCCAGGGCCCATAGATCTCAGCTCGCAGCATCCCTCGGAGGTGCCCCTGGCCATGCAGCCCCATGCCCTCCCCCGTGGGGCCCCAGTGGCCCAGTCCTGCCTGGGGCCTTTGCACGAGCTGCCTCCACGCCCACCGGGAGCAGCCATGGGGCCTCCAGTGCCCACGACCCGCACCTGCACCCCTGCCTTCCACGTCCAACTGAGGTGAACCTAGACCCCGTGCACAGCAGTGGGACAGCTCGAGGGCAGTTGTCCCACCGCGTACACTCGGTTCCCTGAGCCGAAGGAGCAGCTTTGAATGCTTCCAACCTCCCCGCAGCGCCGTGCATGCCCGAGAGTGGGTGGTGTTCGCTATGGAACAAACACAGCACGGTGTCCCAAGCAGTGTGGTTCCTCATGCTGACTCCACGGCTGCCCCTAACTGGTCTGCACACCCGTTCTCCGGACAGGTCCGGGGGCCCCGTGCGGTGCCACTTACCCTCATGCCCAGCTCGATGTTCTCGCCGCCATACACCTCCATACCCGGGTCCAGCAGCCCGATGTCCGCGAAGTACTCCCGGTCCACCACGAACGAGCAGCCGATCATGGCGGGGGTCCTGGCGGGCGCAGAGACAGCTGTGAGCAGGTGACAGGCATGCGGCCCCGAGCCCCGATCTGCTGCGGTGCTGGACACAGACCAGGCCTGCAGCTGGAGAGCCTGGGACTCAGGATAGCGGCTTCTTACCTCCCAGACCCAGGCAGGCCCCCCTCAGGGTCATGCTTGTCCCCTTCAGAGCCCAGGAATGCTCCCAGCACAGGCCAAGTCCGAAGGCTAACTGAAGAGCATCAGCAGATGATGAAAACCAGCACTCGACTTGGGCAAGTTAGCGTAGGGGATTTTACAGACACTAGTTTACTTAGCGAGTTGACTGCCCTGAACATCATTTCCCAAGCCTGAGTCACTTGCTTTCCTCCTTCATCATTTTGTCCATTCTCTATGCCAGGACTCAGGGAAGCACTGGACCATGGCATAGGTTGTGCACTGCTACGTGCTAAGGAACCTCATGATATCAGGCTTTTTCTGAATGACACACCTTGAAGTTGTAGAGTGCACAACCCGTGCAGCTGTAGACCACAGACTGCCATCTGTTTTATTATTTCTATAATTATCCACACCCACACGTTTAAAAACCGTCAATCTTGCCTCGTCTGCAGAAATTCTATCTGTGGAATCAAGCAACTCTGTGCTAGTTACATTTTCTCTAGTATGCCTCACAAATCTACCAGGTTGTGGGTCCCGGGGAAGTGGTCTTACAGAGCACCGTGAGTAAAGCAGGGCACGGTGAGCCAGCATCACTGTGTCCGCTACCACGCAGTCATTCACTCTTCATTCAATCACTAATGGAGGGAACAGTGAGCGTCCCCCAGGAGGTAAGGATAAAAAGAGAGTGCAAGTTGTCTCCAGCAAGAAGAAGGCACAGTCTAGATGGCGCAAGGAAGCAGGACCTCTAGGCTTTGATGAAAGGTTTTTGCCTCGAAACACAGATGAGGCCCATCAGCTTGTAGGCTGAGGGGCTGGTGTCTTCCAGGCCCTGCAAGGAGGCAGCAAAGGACTTCTGGTGTCTACAAAGGTCCTGTGGCCGCTCCAGAGCAAAGCTGCTCCCTCCTCTTGCCGCTGCTCCTGCAGAGACATCCCTCCTCGCTAAAAACAACAGGGAAGGAGGGTCTCCATCACAACTCACGAGAAGCATTTCTGCTCAGCAAGTGGCAAGTCAGAAGTAAACGCCCGTCAGTTGTCCAAGAATAACAGAGGTGTTAAAAAACGATTATCCTTTTATATGTGCAAAGAGTTGATTTGATCTGTCACTAGATTTTGGTCACAAATCTAACGGTAACGAAATTTTAATGCTGCTTTTGACTTTTTTTAAAATTTTTTTTAAAGATTTTTATTTATTTATTTGACAGGCAGAGATCACAAGTAGGCAGAGAGGCAGGCAGAGAGAGAGAGAGGAAGCAGGCTCCCCGCTGAGCAGAGCCCGACGCGGCGCTCGATCCCAGGACCCTGAGATCATGACCTGAGCCGAAGGCAGAGGCTTAACCCACTGAGCCACCCAGGCGCCCCAACTGCTTTTGACTTTTAATAGCAAGGGTTTGACAGGTTAAGTTATAAAGCACCGACGTATCACAGACACTTCTCTCGTTTTCTTCAGGGCAACGAAAATCTTCGGGTGGGCTCTAGTGAATTAGAGTTCCAGATTCCCTGCCAAGTCTGTCGTAGCTGGTAATGATTTTTTTATTATTGCTCGGAATTCCAAAATAAACTGAAAATAAATGCACGAGGTGACGGGAGTGGAACCAGCGGCCGCGGAGTTTGCCGGCATGAGGAGATGGTGCGGTGATCGCAGAACACAGCAAGCCTCGGGCTGCTTTGGCTGAGGGGTTTCTGGGTTCCGGGGGAGATGTCGTCGGGGGCACCCTTACATTCGGCTGTTGCGTGACATGCACGGCCCATGGCCGGGGCCCCACTGAGGCTCCTGCCTCGTAACAGACACGCAGACATGCACAGATGCGCAGACACACGCTCCCAAGCCACGGGACTCCGGAGCCCTATGCAGGGGTGATGATGAAACGAAGACCCCCAAACGTGCCCTTTGGCCTCTGGGAGACCAACAAGGGTCGGGGTGAGCCCACTCAGGCATTGAGAGGACATGCTTGGGGGTACGGCCGGCCACATGCTCAGTGAGCGAGCACAGGGACAGCACCTAGGGCAACGCACGGCATGCGGGCACACGGAGCACGAGGGGCCAGTCTGCACGTGTTCCACGTGGGCGTGTGCAGGAACTGGTGTGGATGGGATCGGCCCTCTCGGGAAAGTCTGAAGCAACGGCTGAAAGGCCAGAAGCACCCCATGCGCCCCGAGAGGTGTCGAGAGCAGGGGGGACCCAGTGGGCTCTGAGTCCCTGGGCCATGTGGCCTTCCCTGTGCTTGGCTCCTTCGCCAACACCACACCTCCCTCCAGCCGTCCCGCCCACCAACACCGACTGTAGAAGGTGCCTGGAGACCGGGATCCTCAGCGAGGACTGCTGTCGCCCACCCCACATGGGTGTCTGTCCTGGGCACTAAGCCGGCGCGGTCTGTGGAAAGCTGCTGCACGGAGGAGGTCAGCTTGGAGGCCATCCGCATGGATGCTGGCACGAACTGGGGGACGGGACCAACTACCCAGCCTGCCGCAGCAGGGACCACCCAGCACCCCTGCAAGCACCTCTCAGAAGACAAGCGAGAAAGTCAGAGGGTAAATGGTCACTGTTCTTCCACGGGGATTGGAGAAGCGTCCTGTGTGCGCCCAGGAGAGCGTCTGTGTCTGTGCACGGATGTGTGTCTGCACACGTGTGCGTGTGGTGTATGTGCAAGTGTGTCTGTGTGTGCAGCTGTGAGTGTGTCTATCAGTGTGCAGGGTGTGTGTGTGTGAGGCTTGGGCCCTAGCCCCACACACGCCTGGCTGCGGGAGGGGCAGGGTGCTGGGAGGGGCCCGACAGCTGGACCCGGAGATCTCCTTCCTGCAGGCCTGTCCTGGGGCCCCCCGGGCCTGCGGGAAGCCAGTTCATGCCCACAGGGCCCTCACCGTCCCCTGCACGCATAGGTGGGACTCTGCCCCGGTCCTGGGGACGGGAGCTCCAGCCCTGGCCACGGGCTCATGGCCACGGGACGCACGCAGGTTCCTGCACGCGGCCCCACATGCTGCGCCCCGGGACGTGAGGCGGCAGCCGGGCTGACACGCTTCCCCCACATCCACTCTCCCTCTTCCTTGAGCTTCAAGTACGATGAACAGCAAGAAAATTTCCTCCAGTAAATCTTCACACGCCCGCCTCTCGGGCCTGGCTCTGACGTGCAGACGTGTCCTCGGGAAGGCCAGCGGCTCTTCCCATCAGCAACGCGGGCGGGAGGGACAGTTCTCAGACTGCTTCCCAGAAGAGACCCCCGTGGACCCGCACGCACCCTCCGCTGGGCTCGGGGAAGCAATCCGTCCAGTCGGGGTGGGTTGCACGACCTCCAAGAGCGCCTTCTGCCGGGCTCTGCCCCGTGGGCAGCGGTAGGAAGCCCTGTCCGGGTGGGGGGCCCAAGGGGATCCTCTCAGTGAGGACAAGGATGAGGGGCAAAGGGCTTGAAAGCTGCCCCCCGGCCTGGCTCAGCCGAGGGCTCAGTACTCCAGTGCGTGTCTCCAGCCACGCGAGAACCGGGGAAACAGCCCAGGGACCCACTAGTCCCCCACCACGGGCCTGAGCAAAGCCCCTGTTCCCCGACATCTGCTAGAAGTCCTGCAGGACACGGGGTCTCCAGGAATTAAGTGCAGCTCAAAGCTGGCATCCAGCGCCCTGAAAGCCGGTCATGTCTCCTTCCTGCGCCCCTCGCCGGCCCAGCCCGACCGTACGACGGTTGGTCCCTTCGGCTCCACAAAGGGCGCTGGCAGCCGGGCCAAGGCCGCTCAGCCTCCCGTTCACACCTGCTGGACGTGTGCGGCATTTCCAAGACTGGGAACGGTGCGGCCACGGTGAGTGTCCACGGGGGTCTCTGCGTGGACACAGGCTTCCCGAACTTCCAGGACGACAGCCGCGGGGATGGCGTGCCAAGCGGGACGTGGCGGCACCTTTAGGAGAAACCGCCAAACCCGTCTTCTGAAGCGGTGTTGCCAGTCCTGCCTTGGGGCTCGTGGGGGAGCTCAGCAGCGCCCGGCGCGGCCCTCCCCACGGCCCCGGGCACCTCCCCGCGGTCCGTCCGTCCTGGCGGAGGCCGGCGTCTCCATGACCTGCGGGCCTCTCCATCTCCTTTGGCAGTGCGTCTGTCTAAAGGCTTTGCCCGTGCTTGATTTGGAGTTTCGGCCTCGGGGTTTTCAGAAGCTCTCAGGTAGGGCCACTGATGAGGGAAGTTCGAGACAAGACCCAGTCTGGCCAGAAAATCCTGCTTCCCGGGAGGCTCAGGGTGTCCAGAGTATGCCAAAAATTTCAGGTGCTTCCCCTTGGGCTGACCTCACTGAGTCCTACGACGGGAAACACTGGGCCCCGGTTTTGTGAACGAGGGATTGAGTGCATCTTGAATGAAGAAAAATTCCTTTCAAACCGCTGCTCCTTGCTCCAGGCGAGCCTGGGGACCTGGTGGCCCACTTCTGGGCATGGGTGGCTCTGCGTCCCGTGTCCCCTGCAGAGGCCCCAGAGCCCCAGCTCCTGCTCCTTGTGGCTCTCGGGAGCATCGCGGCCGTCTCTGAGGACGCGGCCGCTGGGACAGGGCCAGGGCCTGAGGACGCTGCTCTCCAGGTCCTGGGAATTACTGCTCCGGGCAGCTCTCTGTGTCGACAACACTGTTTTCCTCAAAATCCGAGAGATGCCGGGCTCTGGCCAAGCTGTTCATCCCCAGGGTCCACGGACCTCACAGTGGGGTGTCCCGGCTGCTCTTGGCCAGCAGCGGCTGCTGCTTGGAAGCCCCGCAAGGCCCTCCTGGGGGAGAGGCTTTCAAAGGCCTCGGGGGCTCCCGGGCACAGTGGGCCGTTTTGGCGGGGTTTGGGCAGGGACATGCCAGTTTGAACAGAGTGGGGGGCGGGTGACTCCCAGCCCCAGAAATCTCGAGCCCCTGTGGGGGGCCCCCGGAGGTCAGCGGGTGACAGGCACCCCCAGGACCGAGTTATGAAGCCTGGATTCCCAGGGCTCCGGTGGTGGGCAAGGGGCTGCTGAGGCAGAGCTGCTGACGGGCACGGCTCAGCAGGAGGTAGCGGCTCTGGGGCGACGGGGGCCATGGGGGCTACAGCCGTTGGAGGCCCGAGCCTGCTCAGACGTGGCCCTGCTCAGCTCCGGCCCATGGCCGCCTTGTCAGAGTACGGGCCTTCCCACCTCCCGAAAAGTGTGGGATCTGTGTATTTTCAACATGGAAAACTCTCTGTTTTCATGTTTAGGAATCGATTTAAATAAATACCTGCGTTTGAGGACAGCTGTGGGGTCCCTGTCTGCAGCCCTGTTGGCCTCTCGGCCCACTGCTCGCGCCTGTGGCTCCCGCTCCATGCCTGGCTCTCGTGGCATCTCTGCCCAGCTCCATCTCCCTCCCGCTCTCCTCCCTCCCTCTCTGGGTTCCGTCCTCCCTCCAGGTCTGCTTCTCTTTCACTGGTTCCTCCTTTCTGCTCCTCTGCCTCTGTCTCCCTCCTGCTCCCGCCCTCCCCCCACCCCGCCCACAGCAGCCCCCTGCGCCCCCCACCACCCCGCCCCCGCGACAGCCCCTGCACACCCCCCTCATGGCAGCCCCTCTCCCGGTCCCGGCTCCTGCCCCCCTGCCCCCTCCCCCAGCAGCCCCTGTGGCCCCCCCGACCAGTCCCGGCTCCTGCCCCCGCCACCGCCCCCGTGGCAGCCTCGCCCCCCCTCCACGGTGGGCTCACCTGATGGGTGCGGCCTCGTCACCGCGGTCCAGCCAGTCCTGGGGCGGGATGATATACATGCACCAGAGGCCCCAGTTGTAGCCGTGGGCCGCGCTGGCGTACTGCTGTACCTCAAACGTGTCGTACTTGATGTTGTCGATGGCCGGCAGGACGATGCGCCGCCTGTCCTCCTGGATGCGAGCGAGTGCCGGCTCAGCCCTGCAGGGAGGCGTGTGCCTGTGTGGGGGCCACGGCGCCGGGACCCCCAGCTGGCACCTGAAGACGGGTCCGCCACCCACAGGCAGGGTGACGTGGTCAGGCCCGCCCGCCCGCTAGACCTCAGCCCGCTCCGGGACAAGGGCATCGGCCCTGGGAGCCCAGGGGCATCTGGCCGCAGACCTGACTTGCCTGGGGCCTCGACCTCACCAACGCCTGTCTGACCCCAAGGACATGAAGACCACCTGGGCTCCGGTCTGTGACACCCCCTGAAAGGCAGCCCGCAGACTCTGCCACTGGCCTGGTTCACAGCTCCAGATCCCGCTCCCTGCTCCTTCTGCTCTGCTCCTGTGAGAGGTACACGCACAAGCCCTAATCTGAGGACCAATTATGTGCTACACCCTGGTCTAACAAACTGGAATACATCCATGCCTCTGAGAGCTTATGGTCTGTTGCAAGGATGAGACAGACTATTGGCCACTGTTGTGCAGTGCGCAACCGACACAACAGTATGCAGTGGTCCTGAGAGGGTAGGGGGCAGACATCAACATATAAGGGAAGGTACAAGAAGGTGACAGGTATTGTGCAGGAAAGAGAACAAGGTAAGGCTGACTTGGGGGTTGCAGTTTAAAATAGGGAGTCAGTGTAGGTTGCCTTGGGCTAGGAGCGGGAGGGGCGTGATGCATGTCGGAGGGATGGGTGAGGGCACAGGCAGCACTGAGGCCCTGGGATGTGAGCCTGGAGTGGAGAAGTGGGGCAGCATATGCAGTAAAGCCAGAGAGCAGAGGGACCCGAGGATCTGGGCTCTTGGGTGAACTCTCTGGCCAGCAGCGTGAGTTGCAGACTGTGGGGAGTCCCTGGGGAAGCAGGGACTTGGACGTGCTGCTTCTCCTGCAAGGACAAGCATGAGACAGCGCCAGAAGCCTGGGCTCTGAGCTGGAGTTCAACTGTGGCCATGGGTGGCCCGCTGCCTGGGGACCAGGGACGGGAGCTGCAGGGAGGGCTGGAAGGGCCAGGGCGCCAGCCCCAGGTGGGGCCGCTTGTGGGGACAGGTCCTCTGGTCCCACCTGGAGACACCGGCCACACGGCCTGTCCTCTTTCCCATCCTGCTGAGCGACAGCCTGGTACTTACCTGCCTTCCAGCTTTGCGACGAGGATTAATTAATTACTGTTAGCAACGCGCCCAGAGATGAAGAACCCTCTGCAAATGCCACATCTGCTAACAAGGCAGCGTCTTTGTGGACGCCACTCCCGGGGGAGGGGGGATGCTATTTGCAGATGGATAACTGGGTTTTTGGTTGTGAAAATTAAAGTTACACTGATTTAAAATTGCATTTGAAGTGACTGACTTGTAGCTCTCCCAGATGGCTTCCAAATGCCCAAGGGAGCTCATGATATGGTAGAGGGAGGAACAGCTACCAAGTATGGTTGTGCAGTGTGCAACCTACGCAACCCCGTGGAGTGACCCTGGTGGGGGGCAGGCAGTGATCCGTAATGAACGATAGAAAGTGATACACATTGTGGGAGAAGGGCTGTCTCACGAGGGCAGCAGAGCAGAGAGAAAAAGGGCCCTCAGAGGGGAAGTCAAGCAGAAGAAACTCGCATCTCTGCCAAACGTGCGGGAACAGAACCAACCCTCATGACAAAAGCATGGTCCTGGGGCAGCTGAGACGCTACAGGAGAGGGGAAGGAGAAGGCTCCACTGGCCTAGGAGATGCCAAGCCCCTGCTCGGGCCAGTGGCAGCTGGCGGGAAACCACGACCTTGGAGACCCTGGGATGCCAGACCCTTGCAGACCAGCTGGGGACACCGAGCCACACACAGCACTGGTCCAGCCCAGCCGCACAGACTCAGGACTGCACCCAGCCTACAGGTTCCCAGTCAGCACGGCCACCACCGACCCCTCATTTCCTGCAGCTGGTATCCCAGGGAATATCTTACGTTAGGCTTCGCAGTGTTTGAAAATATGTGCGGGGAGATTTGATACATAAATCGTGAGTTTTAGTTTCTACTGAAATAGGGCAAGCCGCCGCCGTGGGCCAACTTCTCCCTGCGGCTCAGCGGGTGGGCACCACGGGCAGCCCCTGTTCGCTGCTGCCCCTGCAGAACCCCCACTGAAGGTTTAACCTCGATCACATCACCCTAAATCCAACAACAAGGACCTTCTTGAGAAGCAGAAGAGGAAAGTCATGGACACATGGGGGAGAAGCCATGGGAGGACAAAGGCCATGGGGCTATGGCCACAGCCCAAGGACTCCATGGACCCTGGAGGCTGGAGGAGGCAAGGAAGGACCCCCCGTCCCCAGGCGCCTTGGCTGACACCTGTGTCCCTTCAGTGGACTTCAGGCCCCAGAATGGAGAGAGTCATTTCTGTTGTTTAAAGCCTCCTGGCTTGTATGGCTCAGAGCCCCAGGACACCGATACGCATGGTCAAACCTCCCTGTGCCCATGGGCCACTCCCGTGGGCGCATCCTGTGTCCAAAGCGTCCCCTCGGCTCCCAGGCCACCTGGGGGATGGTCTGCCATCCCAGGGAAGTTCTGATCTGACCCTGAGTCCCGGAGCCAGGAGCCAGGCGCCCGCGGGGGGGCTCCTGGACGGCACTCACACAGTCTTGGCAACAGCCCCCACCCTGGGCATACGTCCAGCATCCCACCTGAACACGGGGAGATGGGAGACCTCCCCCGCCCGCCCCCCGCCTCCCCTGCCCGTGCCATGCTGACACGTTGTGCTGGCACGCTGTGCTGACACGCTGGACATCCCACCGTGATTGTCCCCTACCTAGAGTGTCCCCGCAGGATCACTGCCCCCGCTCCCTCCCCGGCCACGATAAAGCCCTCTCTCATCTGCACAGGGCACCCCCCACATGCAGTCATCAGAGAGGTTAAGGGACCAGCTTGCTGCTGTCCAGAAAACTCTGAAGCACGTCCTGCTATTTGCTCAAGACGTCCTCAGACACCTGCTCTGAGGACAGCAGCACGCCCCCTGCCTCGGGACAGTGGGGTCTGGACAGAGGTGGCAGGAGCAGCCCTGGGTCTGACACTCCCTGGGGACCTGGCCTCCCCCTGGACTGGGGATGACGTGCTAGCAGCAGACACCATTTTTAAGGCTGCTGCAGAGCTGCACCAGGCTTCCAGGTGGCCCAGGCTGTACCCGTGGCACCTATGAGGACCCCGGTGCCCCAGGCTGCAGATCCGAGGCCGCACAGACCTGCGCTTCCGGCCACCCCTCAGGGGCTGCTGGGGCTGCTGGCCGGGAGACCTCACGGAGCACCAGGCCAGCAGGGCAAGCACGAGCCCAGGGAGAGCGCCCCAGCCTCCCTGCCGGGGTGCGGGGTCACACTTACTCCTGACCCACCATGCAGCCCCGCCACTCCCTGGCCACGTGCACCTGCAGGTGTCTGTTAGAGGCCCACTTCCCACCTGCATGGTGCACAAGAGGGCTCCCCAGGACAAGAAACTGCTTCCAACTGGTGCTCGGGGCTTGGGCTGCTGACAGCGTGCCGGACCCCGTGGGCGGCGCGAGCACACAGCTGTGTGTGTGCCCGCGCTCTCTGTGCGCAGTGGCCGGCCAGATGCATGGCGTCCTGCTGTTGGCGCCTCACGAGCGGCTTTCGGCCCAGGAGCTGGACCTGGATACCCCAGCGCCCAGGCTCCTGTTCTGCCGGCCCCCCAGGGAGTTCCCTCAGCCAGCCCCCAGCCTGCCCCCCGCACCCCGCTCTCACCAGCCCGTGCCGAACTCCACGTGGGCATCGAAGAAGCCCACCACAGGGGCCGTGGCCGCCTTCCAGCCCTGCAGCCGTGCCCGGATCAGGCCTTCTCGCCGGCTGTTACGCACAATCTTTACCAGGCCCGGGTACCGCCTGTTGACGTACTGGTCCAGGCTGGCCTTGAGCTCCGCTGCAGGGGACACAGAATCCCCTCAGCAACTCGTGCCCCGGGAGGGCCCCAAGGTCGCCCCAGGTCAGCGTGGGCAGGCTGGGGCGCTGTGTGCCCTAGGCCCATCCTCCACGGCCGCTGAAGGGCACCCGCGGCGGCCGGACGTGCTTCAGGGGCTGGGGATACCGTGGGGCTCGCCCTCCCGTGTGGGCACAACAGGCAAAAACCAGCCAAACGGGACTGATTGGACTGAGGCGTGTGTCATGGAGACAGGCGCCCCCGGGGGCTGGGTGCCTCCCCCATGAAGAGGAAGGAAGGCCTCGCACGGACGCATGGGTGAGCACACGGGGTCGGCCCACACTGGGCGGTGTTCAGCCGTGACGCCCGCTACTATACTCATGAGCCCTGAGGACAGACGCTGTGGGGCCCCAGTTCCCCGAGGTCCCGACAGGCGCCACCTTCCGAGAGACGGTCGATCCTGGTTCCTTTCACAGGGTCAGCTTGGGGCCCCGCAGTGTAGACAAGTAGCCGGCCCTGGGTTGGACACAGCACCTCCTGCCCTTGGAGGGCTCCAAAGGTGTCCCCCAAATTTCCTCCACTTCCCTCCCTCCAGATATGCCGAGGAGAGCCCCTCATGATGAGCCCACGGGACCTCAGTCTCAGGGCTGCCCATGGTGGGTTCAGGCTCCTGGCTCAGTTGGTGCCCAGGCATCTCTGGACCCCCAGCAGGGGCTTTGAGCCCTCTGCGCCGGCGGGCATGGGATGCTTGTGGGGTCCCCGCTGTGAGTGCCGGCCCAGCTCCCCTGCCAGCAGACCCTCACTGGAGCCCCACCCCCTTCACAGGCAAGAGGCAGGAGGTGTGATCAGCAGATAGGGAACTCAGCCTGCCTGGCCTCTTCTGGGCAACATCTGTAGGGCATGAATAGAGCCCCCACTTTAAGGTCATCCACAGCCTCAGAACGGGACGAGTTTCAACGTAGGGTGTTTGTGGATGTAACTGGTTAAGGATCTTAAGGAGAAATCCTCGTGGACTTCGGGCGGGCCTCGTCCAGCAACAGGTGTTAGTACAAGAGGAGACACACAGTGGGAGGCTGCATGAAGATGAGGCGGGGGGGGGGGGGGTGCAGCTCCAGCTGGAGCACGAAGGACACCGGCCATCCCCAGAGCCAGGGGAGGCAGGGAGGACTCGGTCTTGGAGCCCGCGGGGTGTACAGCCCGGCCCACCCTGACTCCAGGCTTCCGGCCCCCAGCTCCAGGCTTCTTGCGCTGTTGGGGTCCCCCACCGGCCCCCACTCACTGCTGTCGCTGTTGTCGTCCACCAGGATGACCTCCTTGAGGAGCCGCGAGGGCGTGCGGTTCACCACACTGTGCACAGAGCGCAGGATGACAGAGAGGGCCTCGTTGACAAAGATGAAGACCACAGAGATCTGGGGTAGGTCAGTGGCATGGGTCATCTGTCTGCACCTGCAGGAGACACAGTCTGTGGTCAGCGGTTAGTGGTCAGCGGTTAGCGGTCAGCGTGGGGCGTGCCCACTCAGCCGCTTCTCGATCTAATACCCAACGGAAGAGCAACAAGGCCGTGGGGGAAGCCCCAGACTCAGTGATGACGTCCGTCCGAAGCCACGGGCTCCAGTGCTCTGAGCCTCAGCCCGCTGTGTCCATGCTGAAAGTCAGGGAATAGCAGTCATGTCAGGTCATGGCCCAGTGGTGGGGGGGCCCAGCCCTGAGCCCAATGCCATCGACACCTGGTTCCAACTGCAGGGGGTGTGCAGTGGGGGGTTGTGGGAGCAGCGTCCACAGTGAACCCTGCACCTTGAGTGTGGTGCAGAAAGTGGAACCCGGGTAGCCGGCGATGGGCTGAGCAGGGCCTGGCCAACGTCAGTGGAGGGCCACTGAGGTGGACATGAAACCTGAAACCTGCAGGGACGGCCTCATCATCAGGGCTGAAGGTAATAGCCTCGGCCAAACCTAAGGACTGAGGGACACAAGGGGGGGACGTGTGATTTTCCCAGGGGTCTTGATGCAGGGGCTGGGCATGGGGCGAGGGACATCTGGTTCCTCGATCTGACTAAATGATACACATTTGCTAAGGGGCCTGCAGAAGGCAACGGGCTGTTGGGGTAATAACGTGGTGGAATGAATTCACCAGGGGCCAAGGGAGACAGACAGGAACTAACTTAGCAAACGGTCAAAAATAACATGATGGAAGGGGACCTGGGTGGGTCAGTGGGTTAAAGCCTCTCTCTTCAGCTCGGGTCATGATCCCAGGGTCCTGGGATGGAGCCCCGCATTGGGCTCTCTGCTCAGCCTGCTCCCCGCCCACCCTCGCCTGCCTCTCTGCCTACTTGTGATCTCTGTCTGCCAAATGAATAAATTAAATCTTAAAAAAGAAAATAACGTGATGGAAAAAAGAGGAAACAAGAGCAAAGGAAATAGGAAGATACACATGGAGGGGCCCAGTCATGTACCTTTGCTGCCACAATAAATGTAAACGCACCAAATCTCTCCTTAAGATGGCAGAGGCCACTCAGCTAGACACAGGCGCTCGCACACTCACACACGCACATTCTCACACTGACCACATTGACACATGTTCCCACACTGACTCACACATTCTCACACTGACTCACACTCACACATGCTTTCACATGGACTCACACACACATTCTCACACTGACCACATTGACACACATCTCACACACTCATACATGTTCTCACACTGACTCACACTCACACACATTCTCACACTGACACTCACACACTCACACGTTCTCACATTGACTCACGCTCACATACGTTCTCACGCTAACTTACACACGCACATTCTCACATTGACTCACGCTCACATACGTTCTCACACTGACTCATACACACAGCCCTGCTCAAAAGGGCCACCTTCCCTCCTATGGAGTGAGTACAGCCGGGGTTTGAACCTGAGCCAGCAGCTGTGCCCAAAGCCAGGGGCCACCCTAGCGCTGGTGGGAGAGCCCCTCCTAGCTCACAGCACACTAGCATCTCTGCTCTTACCGCAGCGTACAGACAAGAACAGTGGACACGGCAGTGACTTTGCAGAGGAAGCGGCAGAGACAGTGACCACACAGGGTCCTGGGTGGGGACCCTGGGGCTGTCTCTAGACCAGGCAGCCAGGGAGGAGCCATGAGTAGCTGGGCAGTGAGGTGAGCCCTGGCCTGCTCAGCTTGGCTGCAGAACAAACACCACAGACACAGCAGCCTAAGCCACACATGTGTGCTCACGGTCGGGAGTCCAGATCCAGGGCAGTGGGGCTGGTTCCTCCCGAGGCTTTCCCTCAGCGGGCAGACGTGGTCTTCCCACCTTCCCACCGTGTCTCAGTGGCTGTGCCCTGTGTGTGTCTGCACCCTGCTCTGCTTTCCATGGGGACTCAGCCATAGGGCACAGGCCCACCTGGGAGACCCCACTTCACCTGTCACCTCTGTAAGGCCCTGCCTCCACACAGACACATCCAGAGGTGCTGGGGGTCAGGGCTCCCAGGTATGAACTTGAGGGACACAGTTCAGCCAGTAATGGGCCCGACAGGGAGGAACCAACATGTGGGGGGGCGGACAGGGAGGAACCAGCAGGTGGGGTGCACTGGGTGTGATGAGAAACGGGCTGTGCTGGCGAGGCGGGCTGTGGAGGGCAGCGTGCCCCTGCCCCAGGGGACACTCGGTGCCCCTTTCCGCCCTCCACACTGTGCACACATGCACCGCCGGCCTCCCCCCGCCACTCTGGCCACGAGTCCCAGGACTGATTATGGCGTGGCATCAGAGGAGGCAGCAGCAGGACACGGGGCCCCTGCGAGGTGGTTGTTCTCACGACCTTCCACGGGGTGTAGACGCTCCTGCCGGCCACCTGCACTTCACCCTGGGGGTCATGGCAGCCACTCACCTTAGAACACGCCACCCTCACCGGATGGAAAATGCTCTCTCTGCAGGCTCACGCCCCTGCGGGTTCCTGACACAGACACTCCGGGGAGAGCACAAGACCCCCAGGAATGCAGGGCCATAGAACCTTCCAGATACACTCTCCATCCTCTGCTCCGCAGGTCCATCAGGCAGGAACAAGGCAAGTGCTGCGGGGGAGTCACTGGCTGGCCTCCAGGAGAAGTCCAGGCTGAGACTTTGGGCTGTTGGCCCAGGGGCTCAGAGGACGTGGGCAGGACCACAGGCTCTTCTCACTTCACAGCTTCATGGGGCTGGGAGATGCTTAGGGGAGCACAGTCCGGTTCCCAGCACAGGTGGGAAAGCCCCCTCTGACTCCTTGGCTCTGATTGGGCGGCACGCGCTGGCTGCCTTAGACCATCACCGAGGAGACAGGATGCTCTGATTGGCTTACATTTGGATGGTCACTTCTTGAGTCCCAACCATATGGAACTCACAGGAGAGGCAGGACCCAGGCTGGGAGTCCGCAGGGAGCTCACGTCGGGGCACCACTCCCTAGGCCCAGATGACATGCCCCGAGTGTCTGACACAGCAGGGTGGTGTTCCCAGCTCAGCTCTCCACAACCTGGACACACGTCTCACTGGGGTAGGTCGGTTCCCGGAATCATGCAAGCCCAGTCCATTCCACGAATTTAGTTCTGAGAGCCTGGATTCTGTGCTGGGCCCTCTGTGCTGTGGCAGTCCCCAGATAACCTCTCCGCCTTTCTGTCTCTGCCTTAGAAGCCACGGCCAGGAAGGAATTCTTCACACGAAGTGATATTCCTTCTTGAGGTTTTTCTCACTTAGTTCCTCCAACAAGAATGAGTCTAGAAAATCCACAGGGTCATGTCTATTATGGGACCTGGTGCTGTCCAGACAGCCTTTGTAAAAACAGCGTGACTGTGGTCACAATGATTGTAAAGCACAGGACAGATTACCTTGGAGCTTGACAAACAGACACATGTAATCTCGAAGTGACAGAGTAAGCTGACTCCAACGCCGTGCCTGGGCTGTCCCCTCGCTGAGCCCAGTAACACCCAAGTGTGTCTGGGTGCGGCTGTGGGGGGACAGTCTGGAGGGAGCACAGTGGGGGGACAGCCTGGGGGGGCACGGCTGGGGACACACTGGGGGGATGGGGCAGCTGTGGGGACAGTCCAAAGAGGGCACAGCTGTGGGGACACACTAGGGGGATGGGGCAGCTGTGGGGACAGCTCAGGAGGGCACGGCTGGGGGGACACACTGGGGGGATGGGGCAGCTGTGGGGACAGCCCAGGAGGGCACGGCTGGGGGGACACACTGGGGGGATGGGGCAGCTGTGGGGACAGCCCAGGAGGGCACGGCTGGGGGGGACACACTAGGGGAAGGACCTGGGGGGTCATGAGTGAGGGATAGTCTGGGGGTCACAGGTATGATAATAACAAAACAGATGCTGGTTTCTGTGTCGGCGCACGGTGGAGCTGTGGTCTGGGGCGGCTGGGATGCTGGCAGCTGGGCCCTTCTGCCCCGTCACGGTGCCGGGTGTGGGCTGGTCCCCAAGCCTGCATGCACCGGCGGCCCAGTGACATCGCAGGAAGCAGGGAAGGAGGGAAAGGTCCTGCCCTCCCCACCCGGCACACACTCCCCAAGTCCACATATGTCCCACTGACCACGGCTCGGCCCCCTGCGAGGTTTGCAGACATCAGCCTTCATACGGGCTTCGCCCAGCCACGTCTGGGGTTCAGTTAAGGAGGAAGAAAGGGAGAAAAGATGGGAGGAGTGCCTGGGGCCAAAGTGGGGGCGCCACTGGCCAGGACGCAGCCCCTGTGGGAACGGTGGGCTCCGTGCAGGGGAGGGTGAGTCTTAGCCCCATACAGCACGGGAATGTCAGCATGGCTCGGGGCTCCTTCCCATCTCCACACTGGGGGGCCGGGGTGGCCAGAGGTGCTCCCCACATGAGCCCCACTCACAGTACAGAGCCCTAGGGATGCTGGGGTCTGTGGGCGCCTCACTCATCAACGAGAGTCTGCGTGCCCTCGCCAGCCCCTCCCATGCTTGCCTGCCCACCACAGCACCCCCTCAAGGCAGCCCAGGCTGAGCCCCCGTCACGTAGCAGAGACGCTGGCCCCCCAAGGACCACATGCAGGACACTGTGGGCCTGACCGCTGTCCTGTCCAGGGGGCTCGAGCAGGCAGTGGGGAGCGGGCGCACAGACGGTCCTGGGCTTTGGGCACCCCAGTCCACAGCCACGCAGTTCCACGGGCCAATCTCTGCAGGCATCGTACGGATAATGTGACTGTCCGCCTGCTGTGGGACGCTCAGATCAGAGCTTCTGAGAGCACGGGCCTTTCCCGGGCACACCGGGAAAGGCCGTCTTTGCCCACGGCGGTCATCTGCCCTGACCAGTCGCCCACTGGGAGCGCGTGTACTTTCTAAGTTGCTGGAGTTAGAAACAGCACAATGCATACGGTCCATTTTGTCCCAGTGCAATACTGCACTAAAATAGTCTCTTTGGGGAGCCCTCCTACACTGTTGGTGGGAACGCAAGCTGGGGCAGCCACTCTGGAAAACAGCATGGAGGTTCCTCAAAAAGTTGAAAATAGAGCTACCCCATGACCCAGCAATCGCACTACTGGGTATTTACCCTAAAGATACAAATGGAGGGATCCAAAGGGGCACGTGTACCTGAATGTTCATAGCAGCAATGGCCACAATAGCCAAACTATGGAAAGAACCTAGACGTCCGCCAACAGATGAATGGGTAAAGAAGATGTGGTAAATATACAATGGAATCCTATGCAGCCATCAAAAGAAATGAAATCTTGCCATTTGCAACAACGTGGATGGAACTAGAGGGTATTATGCTGAGTGAAATATGTCAATCAGAGAAAGACAATTATCATATGATCTCCCTGATACGAGGAATTTGAGAGGCAGGGTGGAAGGGTCATGAGAGGAAGGGAGAGAAAAAAATGAAACAAGATGGGATCAGGAGGGAGACAAACCATAAGAGACTCTTAATCTCAGGAAATAAACTAAGAGTTGCTGGAGGGGCGCGGGGGTGGGTAGGGATGGGGTGGCTGGGGGAAGGACGCTGGGGACAGTATGTGGTATGGTGAGTGCTGTGCATTGTGTAAGCCTGACGATTGGCAGCCCTGTACCCCTGAAGCAAATAATACATTATATGTTAATAAGTTAAAAAAAAAAACAAACCCTCTTCTACTCCTAATGCAATCCCTATCCCGTTAGAGAAGGTTTGTGCTCAACCCAGGCAGCGGAAAGGGCTGTTATAAGGGAAGGCTCGTGCCTAACGAAAAGATAAGAACCAGGCCCCGCTGAAGGCAGCTTTCCTCCCAGCCTGCCTGTGTCAACTCCCTTCTGCCTCCCCAGGGGACAGGCCATGGGTGCTGGGGCTTAGTGTGGCCACGCATCACCGGAGGTGGCGGCCCTCCCATCCGGCTCCCTCTGCCACGTGTAAGTACCCACCACTGCCGGGCTGTGGCTGCCCTCGGGACTGCGCGGCACAGGGACGCAGCCCCTGCACGTCCACCCTCCCCACGGGGCCATCGTGGCTCCCCGCGGCCCCTGCCCCGTCTCTCATTCCACCTGAAGCCGGTTTGAGATGATCTTCTACCACGTGAGATGAAGGGGTCCTGACCCGGCGCCGGCCCTGGAACGCACGTCCCCAAGTTCGCCGTGCGGCGGGAGGGCTCTGCCTGGACGTGCGGGGAGCTTCTCCCTCAGCGGACGGGACAGCCAGGAGCAGCGGGCTCGGCACGGTGCTCACGGTCACACATCTGACGGCCGCCTCGTCTCACGGAGGTTCTGTCTATGGGAGCTGGGTGCCCTCGGCAGCAGGGCTTTGTCCCGACCCTGCCCTCTGCCGGGACAGGCAGTCCCAGCTTGGGGCCTCAGCCCTGTGGGTGCAGGGAGAGGGCCACCCGCCAACCCGTCCGCTGAATTCTCAGCCAGCCCCCAGGATCTGAGAGGCCAGAGAACGAGTGGACCGAACAGCACAAGCTCCTGAGAGAAGCAGACAAGCACCCCTGCCTCTCACAGCTCACAGGCAGACGGGCAGACGGCCCAGGGCACACGAGGCAAGGTCTGCAGAGCCTTCCGGGAGAGGGTCCTCTGTTCTTAGGACACACAAGATGCAGACACATATTTTTCTAGCCCCTCCGAAGGGTGTGAGGATGTGACACTGGGAGCTGCAGCAGCCACGTTGTGACCACGAGGATGGGTGTGGCAGAGCAGAGAACTGGGGAGAACCGGGGACCTGACGTAGCCAGCCACTGCCAGTTGAACGCCTCTGGACCCTGACGGCAGCGGCTGGTTACGGGAGGTCAGGAATCCCTTCCTTGTGCAGCCACTTCTAGCTGAGGTGTGGGATTTTCACATGACATTATCGTCACCGACAGAGAACATCCACTCTCTCTGGGGGACCCCAGTCCTCCCTGGGGTGTCATCCAGCCCATGTACCTCAAACACTGTGATGCGTGGTCTCAACTAGGGGCAGCAGCCACCGTGCTTCCCAAAGAGGCCACAGCAGCAGGCCGCACCCCTGCAGCCGGCCGCACCCCTGCATGCCTCGGCCGGGACCCTCCCACTGCAGCCAGCTCCCACCCACAGGGCAGAAGGCGAGGCCACGTGCCTCTGGGCAGAGTCATGGAGAGCAGGATGCCTTTGTTGTTGGGGCCCTGAGGTACCACAGAGGCAACCTGACCGCCATATAGGGCTTCCCCGGTGGACAGCTGGGGTCGGCATCCACGCGTGCGACCACCCCCGGACGACGCCAGCCCTGCCACTGCCATGGCGGCCCCTGACATCACAGCCCCAGCTGAGTCCAGAAGCTGAGTCCCCACGCACCCCATCTGATTCCTGCCTCCGCGTCCGTGACACCCGGTGTCCATGCAGCTGCGGTGGGGGGAGGGCTTGGCAGGCAGGCGTTGGCACACAGTGGGCGCTTCCCGCAGGTGCGCTGGGCGATGCGTGTGCGGCAGGTGCCGGCTGGCCAGACAGCTGAGCTTGGCGCACGGCGATGCCGGCTCGGACTCCGCGTCCCCCACCCACAGCCGGAGCCGCAGGCAATCCTCAACCGCAGGGACAGCTCTGAGGATTTATAAACCCACAGAGGAGCAGGGCTGGTTACGAGGCCCCGAAGAGCCTCTTCCAAGGTCTCGGTTAGAGTGCGTGGCAGGCACGTCCCTGCTGGCCTCTCAGGAAACAGGGCCACGGCAGCGACACTAATGGAAATTTATGGGGACGCCCTTTGTGCCGCTGGAGGAATGTGCGCAGGACAGAGAGGCAGCACCCCTCCCGGGGGAGCGGCGGGCTTCGCCTGCTGACAGCAGGACACACATCTATCTCCCGTCAGGGGTGCCGGCCCCGGGGGCTGCGCCTTCTGGAGCCCTGACAGATGTTTCTGGGAACGGCTGCCGGCGGGTTCTCAGAAGCAGGTCACCCGGGGAGCGTTTCCACCTCCTTGTGGACGCCTTCCTGGGGCGGCCCCTGCCTGCTCTGGGGGACATGCTCCCACCCTCACAGGAGCGTCCGCACAAACACGGAGAACTTGACAGGCAAGGCCACACCTCTGCGAGGCCTTCCTGCTGGCCAGGCGGCAGAGGGGGCCAAGGCAGGCAGGACCCGGGGGGCCAAGACGCAGAATGGCCCCTACCGCAAGCAGCGTGGGGCAGACCCATGTGACCAGCCTCCCGAGTCCATCTGTCCGTCCAGGCAGCTGGCTGCAAGACCTCCCAGAAACACGGGGGTGCATGCCCAGCCGTGCACACACACACTCGCGGGCTCACGCATGGGCGCACGTACACACAACCACACACGTACACACAACCACACACGCCACAGCATCTCACCTAGAGACCCGGGGACACACCGCAGAGACAGATGGCCCTGGAAGGACATCAACGGCTCGTACTTTCTCGTGGTGCGGAGCTAAGGGAGCACACATACTGCGAAGTCACTGTGCATGGCAAAGCAGCCGCAGCTGACCTGTCCCCACCCGTCCTCACAGAGACAAGGCCACGGCCAAGACGCAGCCTGCATCCCCAGCTGTAGGGCCCAGACTCACTGCGCCACGGGCTCAGCGACACGCAGGCCGATGGCGCTCCATCCTCGGACCCCAGGAAGGCCTGCGGAGCCCGGCAGACCCACACACAAATCCCCACATGTCAGCACCAGGGCATAGGACCAAGTGGGACAGTCACAGGGGCTGCAGGGTCACTGCCCCATGTGCTGACGGGCTGGGCAACCATCCTGTAGCCTGGACACCTTCATGTACCCTGTGGAGGGAGCAGGCTGCGGGGGCGCCCAAGGCTGCCATGAATCCCTGGGCCATCAGTGCGGCCCGTGACCTCCAGCCCCTCCAGGCTCTCCCTCAGACATCCCTGGGGTCACAGACCCACTGTGGGCCAGGGTCCAGCTCAGTATGGAGGACTTCCGTTGGCCATCAGCCCCCGCGGCCCCATGGGGCCTCTAAGGGTGGACGCAGCCCTCATCCCCCGACAAGCTCCAGACCTTGGGGTGAAGTGGGCCCTACCCCCGTCCCCACAGATCCCCAGCTGCGGGGAGCCCAGGACGGGCAGCCTCCCCTCTCCCCATCCGGCTGCAGCAGGCTCCAGACGCCCCTGCCCAGCCTCACTCGGGACCCCTGCCCTCCCACAGGCACTTCCCTCCTGGGCACAGACCCCAATCTCCAGGGTGGGCAGAAGGGAATCCTGTCACCTGCCTTAACTGACCACCCGCCCGGTCAGGACGCCCTGGGGCTGCAGTTCCGTGCTCCCTGGCCAGTAAGGGAACCAGGTGCCTTCGCCTACAGACAAGACCCACCTCACCCCGCATACTGCCATGACGACTCCCCAGTCTCCCCGTCGGAGACACCTGCCTCCTCCGACCGACCCCAAACCCAGGAGCCTCAGGAGCCGGGACCCGGCACGAGGTACTGGACCCAGCTCCGCTCCCGGCCCAGGCACTCCATCGGACTCACCAGCACCGGCGGCCAAGCTGTGCATGGCGCAGACGTTAACACGCACGGAGACTCTGCAAACGGGCAGCGGGGGGCACGTTACCGCACATTACGGAGGACAGCTCGGGCTCGGCCGCTCGCGTTTACGATCCTGGTTAATTTGGATCCGCCAGTCTCCCTTTTATTATCCCGTGGGCCGGTCTTAATAATCAAGATCTATGTTATTGCTTTGTGGCATAATTAAAGCTGCTGCTTAATTGGAAAAGCTACCCACTCCAGACAAAGGGAATCAATAATTACCTAACGCGAGAAAGCGAGTGGGAGCTGTAGTTTGAGAGCGGACGGAACCGTCGGTCGGGGCAGGCACGCACGCGGACACACGCACGCACGTGTGCACACATGCAGACACATGGGAGCACACCCATTAACACAGGGGCCTCACACAGACATTAACACACGCACGCATGTGCACGCCCACACCCCATGTGTGTTTCTAGCGGCGGCACCGTCAGCACCCAGCAGGAGGCCATTTCCCACTGGACGGGTGGGCTCTGAGGAGACTGAGGCTGTTTAGGGAGTCGAAATCTGAAAGCTAAAGGTGGGCAGAGACGAACTTGCATTTACGTGTCTGTTCAGTTGGTCATGCAGAGATGTTCGCTGGGGCCCTCTTGAGCTCACAAGGGCCCCCCCACAAACAGCCACCAGCGTCACAAACTGAGAGGTGGGCAGTGGCCCGTCCTGGCCTTCCTCCCGTGGGCTCCTGTCACCGACAATGGCGTGACTACCTCCAGCCCAGACCCTCCTGGTCACAGCAGCCGTGACCTGATTCCCCATCGTGGCTCCTGGAAGGTCTCCACTGCGGGTCCTGGGCCAGCGACGGTGCATGGCCGTCAGGTGGGCTGGATGGGGCCGTGGGGGTGGCAGCTGCTGGCCCCACCGGCTGTGCCCTCCCTGTGTGCTCTTGGGCCTGTCCCTGGACGCTCTGAACGGGCATGTCTGGGCTTCCTCCCAATACGGCGGCTTCAGGACAGGCAGACTGCTTCTGTGGCGGCTCACAGGCCAAGGCCAGGGCTGGGCTGGGCAGGGTGGAAGCCGTGGAAGCCCCACGACTTCACCTCTGCCCTCCTCTATTGGACGACCAGCCACAAAGCCCATCCCATCTAGGGGAGGGATGTAGAGTCCCCGGCCCTTGAGGCAGGAGAGAGAGCACATTCTGGAAGACAGTTTCCCTTCCATGTTGGGCTCATGTGGAGAAGGTGAGATTCTGGGGGGAAATGCACGTGGGGTTCATGCAAACCATGGCCCATGGGCCCAATCCGGGTACTTGACTCTTCCTGCCTCGGTTTCCCCATCTGCAAAATGTGGGCCCTGTCTGTCCTCACAGCCTCGCTACAGGGTTGAGTGAGTCAGTGCCCGGTCCGTAGGCAGTGCTCTGCAGCACGCTGGTCTTAAATAAGCCCTGGGGCAACGATCAGGCACCCCACTCACTGAGCTGCACAGGGTGTGGGTCTCCCCCGGGATGGCTGGGGCCGTGTTCGAAGCCAAGGTCACATGCGGGCTGTCCCCACATGACTGCACCCCAGGCCCAGAAGCCTGGCAGGAGAGCAAGGGCTCGGGAGGGTTTCTCTCTGGTTTCTAGTTTGTCGCCCACGCGCACGGGGCAGGGTCTGTGCGTGTCACATCACCACAGCCTCCCCATTTCTTTTTGGGAAAGCAATGGATATAAATAAACAAGTAAGAAAATGGAACCCACATTCTCTGTTACAAGGAGGCAGAGAGCTGTACCCCTTCCAATCGGGGTCTGTAAATCAATTAAGGCATATTGCAAATGTCGGCGCTTTCAAAGTTTGCCTTGATGTCTTCTTCTGTAACATGAGGCTGAGAGGAAACTGGTCATTCCCATCTAGTTTTATTTCGGCAGATGGAGCCTTCCTAAAGAGGGAGCCTCTGCCACGGGAGGGAAGGAGGGTGGGCCTCAGTCTTCAAAGGGAAAGCCAGAGGAATATCTGCCCCTCAGGCAAACGCCAGCACAGTGAGGTGCCGGAGGAAAGTTCTCTGAGGACTCAGGAGTGTGCACGGTTGTGCTAGATGGAGCAGGGAGAGCCCGTTAAGAAGCAAGAAATAGGGCGCCTGGGTGGCTCAGTTGGTTGAGCGACTGCCTTTCTCTCAGGTTATGATCCTGGAGTCCCAGGATCAAGTCCCTTATCAGGATCCCAGCTCCATAGGAAGTCTGCTTCCCCCTCTGACCGTCTCCTCTCTCATGCTCTCTCTCTCTCTCTCTCAAATAGATAAAGAAAATCTTTTTTTTAAAAAATGCAGAAGTACGGGGCGCCTGGGTGGCTCAGTGGGTTAAAGCCTCTGCCTTCAGCTCGGGTCATGATCTCAGGGTCCTGGGATCAAGCCCCGCATCGGGCTCTCTGCTCCACAGGGAGCCTGCTTCCTCCCCTCTCTCTCTGCCTGCCTCTATGCCTACTTGTGATATCTCTCTCTCTCTCTCTCTCTGTCAAATAAATAAAATCTTAAAAAAAAATGCAGAAGTACAATCCAAATATTTGAGCAAAAGATTTAAAAATATATGTGTGTATGTGTGCTAATTTACTAGAGAGCCTAGAGAAGTTTTCATTTATTTATAATTTATTGTGATGTTGGCTTCAGGAACAGCTTGATCTAGGTGCTCCAACTATGGCCCTGGAACCTGATTCCTCCCTACCTCCCAGCTTGGCCACACTCTGCACTGGGTTTTTCCTTGAGTTCCACAAGTGGGCTGTGGGAACTCCAAGCTTTCTGCCCATAATAGTAAGATTGTGCAGCTCCCCATGTTCCCATTTTTGCAGTTTTACTTTGACTGAAAAGCCTGATTTTTTTCCCCCAGTGACCTCAGGTAATTGCAACATGCACTCTGATTGGACTGGCCCAGACCATGTGACACCACTGAGCCGTAGATGTGGCTGGTGGACATACCGCTCTAATTGCTGGAATCCTGAGTCACGTGACCTGCCCTGTGGCTGGAGCGGAAAGTTTGCATGGGTTCCCCTGTGGGAATGAGGAGCTGGAGCCCAAGGAAAGAGAACCACATTTCAGGGCAGCCAACAATGGCATCCATGACACACACTCACATCTGCTCTATGCTCTGATGGCTCAAGACGCAGCAGGACCACCAGGAGAGCCCTGCCCCAGCCCAGGGCTGGCGACGGCTGGACAGGGGAGGGCCAGCGCTCTAAACCGTGTGAGATTACGGGAGGTGGGTGCCACTCACTTGCCAAGTCAATACTACCGCGTGCCCAGGAAGGGGTTCACACAGCAGGCTGGCTTGCCCATAAATACCCTCCCTGCGCGGCAGAAGTCTGGGACACCGTGCGTGACCAGAGCGTCACTGGTTACGAGCATCCAGGTAACCCGTGGAATGTCATCGGTTACCACGTGGGGTGGTCTGTGCTGCAGAGCTGTCCATGTTGGAGCTCGAGCCACAGTGTCAGCCTGACCTCTGGCGGCTGGGGACGAAGGTCAGTTGGCCACCGAAACCCTGGACAATAGGGCCATTGTCATACTTCATGGGAGCAGTCACTCGCCGGGGCTGGGAGGGCTCCACACCGTCTCTGTGACTGCCCGGGGAGGGGCAGCTGGAAAATGCCTCCTATACCCCCACCCCTGCCCTCTGCACTCCTCTGCGTGATGTCATTCTGTCCTTCCACAAAGCACAGCGGGAATAAAACGGCACTGCCCAGGGCGGAGTCACTGAGCCTGGGTGGTCCTGGGGGGACTCCGGAGGCTGCTGTGCACCCAGAAGCCCAACAACTCAGCTCCAGCCACTGAGTGAGCCTTACTGAGGCCACGCTCCAGAGGTGAGGGCGCCCTGGGGAGTGCTCAGAAAATGCCACACACAGTCACGCACGTGCACACAGCACACACGCTCATGCACACACGCACACAAGCACGCTCACCCAGTGCACACACAAGCACGCTCACGCACGCGCATGCACACACCACACACGTACACCATGCACACTCATGCATGCGCACACACCACACACACACGCGCGCACACACGCCCTTAGAGCACAGACTGGGTACGTCCCGAACCCGAGCCACTCAAGCCCGTGTCGGTGCCTTTGTCACATCCAGGCGTCACCTGCATTACTCACTTAGTGTGTCTCTTCAAATTGGCCTGTTTTATACAGAACCGCATTTTTTACCCAGAAAAGGAATCTTTACAACATCTCGCAAAAGGAAAGCCGGCATTGCTTATGCTTTGATGCTACCCATGACATAAAACCAAGTTCTCTCGTGTGGCGCGGGGCTGAGGCCACGGGGGCACGTGTGCTCGGGGTCTGCCAGGACAAAGGGTAATTCCTCTGGGATGAAGTCCCACGAGGAACAGGAGAGGTGGACGGTGACCTCTCACCTGCAGATGGCGTCCAAGGAACAGGCCGCTCCTACTGTCTGTTCCCAAAGCACAGGGTGAAGGGAACCACAGGGCCAGGCCACAGGAGGCCCGCGCCGTGCACCCATGGTCACTTGGACACCTGGCCCAGGACACCTCACTCCTCAGTCTGGGGTGTCTGCAGTGAGTTCCCACAGCCTGGCCTGGGGGAGGGGGCATCGCACCTGCAACTGTGTCCCACCTGTACCGCCCCCACGATGCACTTGCTCGGGCTTCCTCCTCCCTGGGGCGGGGTGGGGGGGCAGCGCAGCCCTTCCACCCAGCTCCCTGGACCACTCCCCAAACACAGTCTCAAACACATTCTGAAAACGCCCCCCAAGCCGCTGTGCTGGGTTTTGCTCCAGGGCTGGCCCCAACCCCCGACTCGGTCCCACACCCCCCCCCAATGCTAGCCCCCAGGGTCCCTCCTGCCCCAGGGCTTTCCACAGACAGAGCCACAGCGAGGAGCCTGGCCAAGCTCGCCTTTCCTTTCCAGGGCCCATGTGCCAGCCTGAGGGACTTTTTTCAAGTAATCACGTTCACTTAATATGGCATTTTGTTCAAACGTCATCCCCGCCAAGGTACCTAATGAGCTTTCAAACAGGAGGCCATGTCCTGAGAGACCACGAGGCAAGGCCACAGCCAGTGGCAGACTGGGGGCAGGAGGGCCAGGGGCTCAAGGGTGGAGAGCGCAGACAGCTTTAGGTGGGGGGTGCCGTGTGAGCAATAAGCCCCGAGGTCCCCACGCTTCACTGGTGTCCTGGCGTGGAGCGGCGGCAAATCTCCACCGGCTCCCAGGCCTGCGCACATCTGCGTGGGCCGGATGCCTGCGACCCACCGACAGCAGAGACCCCAGAGCGCAGAGCGCGGGCAGGGTGGACACGCTGCGCCCAGGGTGCCTGCCTGCGTGTCCGCGCACGGCCGTGTCCATGCTCCGGGAGCCCACAGCGCGCGGGGGTTGGGCCGGGGGGCGCCTGGGAGGCGGCCACATACTCACTTTTTTGGCCTGTAGTCCGGGATGGTCCTGTCCAGGGAGATGCGGTCGCTGAGCTGCGCGTTGTACCCATACTCCTCGTACTTGCTCTCTGTCTCCTGGCTGTCCTCGTGCAGCGTGGCCGCCATGCCGCCCTGGCCCAGGCCCCCCGGCCCCTCCACCAGGCCAATGGGCTTGGCGAGGCCTGGTGGGAAATGGGAAAGGAGGGCGGTCACGCAGGTCCCCGGACCCTCCCGCCCTCCCCAGCCCGTCCCCAGCCTTGGGCTGCCACTTTTCTCCCAGGCCCAACTCCAGGAATTCAAGGAAGTCTATTAATTCAAAAAAGATGTTTCAATAAAAATAAGTTAATTTTAAGAATGCAAAGCGGTTGCCCACCCGCTCCCGGACCCTTCACGCTGTTGGTCTTTCTGACGTCACTACACGCATACAGTGGGACTTGACCGGGTATGCCCACGGTCCTCTGGGAGCCCCAGAATGCCCCACGCAGGGGACTTGGCACCGTGGGGCCCTGCCTCGGAGGGCAGAGAGGGATGGAGCTGACCTGGGAGACCAGGCAGGAGAGGAGGCATGTGTACACATGGGCTGCCTGGGAAGGTCAGGCCTGGGGCTTGTTGTTCTGGAACGTTCCCTGGAATGGTCACATGTGCCAGAGAGGAGCAGGGCCGGAGTGCCCACTGCGCGCGGGGACGGCACCCTGGCTCTCTCTGGGACGGGTGACTGGGACATGCTGGTTCTGGGAGTGAGGCCCCAGGACACTGTCCTTCAACCGGCAGAAAGGCAGGATGGGGCCGGCCGGCTGGTCAGCCCCCCACGTGCAGGCTCCCCAGTGCACGGGCAGGGTCTCCTCTCTGCGCCAGCCTTCCCCGTAGGTTTGTGACATGACTGAAACAAGAAGGCCGCGTCTGTACGGGCCGAGGCTGCCCGACAAACCCCACCAACTGGCGGCCCCTGCCCCCGGCCAGCCACCCAGCCTGGCAGAGTATGTGTCCCAGCCCGGGAGCCGCACACACCTTCCCATTGGCCTGCACCAGGGCCCCGCTGAGTCTGGGAGCAGGAGGGGAGCCCTGGCACCTGGACCTCAGTTTTCTGGAATATTCCGTCTTGAACCAGCAAACCTGTGTTGGTGTTTATGTAGGACCGAAGGACACACATTGCATATAAAATTGAAAAATTGCATGACACAGAAATCACTTCCTCTTATTTTAATATACCAAAAATATATATATAATATGATGCTACTTTTAAACGTCTGTGCTGCATATTCTACTTTGGAAAGTCTGTAAATAGCCACCTCCCAAAGGCAGATGTGCCCTCAGACCTGAGGGCTAAGGGGCGGGGACCTGGGGGGTGGAGCCCAGGGCTGGGGGGACCCAGAGTGGGGTGGGACCTGCGGTGGGGGCCTGAGGGTGGGGGCAGGAGGTGGGGGTCGGGGCCAAGTGAGGCTAAGGGGTGGGGGCATGGGGGATGGGAGGAGCCCTAGGGCGTGAGCTCCAGGGGATGGGGCCTGAGGATGGGGGCAGAGCAGGGAAGGGGAGGCTGGGGGCCCCGGAGTGGGGGGGGTCCGGGGTTGGGGTTGGGGCGGGGCTAGGGGCGGGGCCTGTGGTGGGTTCCAGAAACCGTGGGGCCTGAGGGTTGGGGCTCCCTCCCCCGAGTGAGGTGGGCCGCAGCCGGGTCGGACATGGTGGGGCTGGAGCAGAGGGAGGACCTAGCTTGAGCGGGGTCAGGCCCTGGAACTCACAGCGCTGCTTCACGTTACTTTTTTGCTTGTAAAGGTGAGACACACACATGTGAGAAACTCCAACGGTGCGCAAAACTACGAAAAGAAGGAGTTGGGGTGTCCTGAGCAAGCCCCAGCCTGCAAAAGATGGGACTTTCCTGGCTGTCCCCACATGCGGGGTGCTCCGCGGGTGGACAGCGCCCCTGCAGGGCTGCCCAGAGCCTGAGGTCCAGTCGCCCACCTTCCTCCTCCCTCCACTCTTCCCCGCTGCGCCTTTATCCTCCGTTATCCCGGGGTTGACTTTGTGACCTCAGAAGGAACACTTTCGGCTCTATTTCTGGAAGTGTCACGTCAGACAGCGTCTGTCCACTTCCTCGTGGGCTAAAGGAAACATTTGCATTCCCCCGGGCCTCCCCCTCGACGGGTGTCGCTGTCATTTATAGATTTCTTTCAGCTACGGAGCCGTCGGAACCTCCAGGGGTAAGCTAGAGGTCTGCCGTACGTCACCGCGCCTAGTTAGCAACATTTAAAAAATTTTGTCACGAAGGTAGATGACACGGTAAGTGTTCTTACAATAATAAAAAATTTTAAAATAAGCTGTTGAATTACCCCCAGAGGGACAGAAATAGCTACGCCGTGGCTTCCACATTGTCAGCCGCTGGCAAAGTCACTTAGAACAGCTAATTTTGCTGCACAACCGCGACCCAGCTCCCCATGGCTGGAGGTTGCTTCCAAGATGAGAAGCGAGCCCACCCTCATCACTCTGTGCCGGCTGCGGGGCGGGCCTGGGGCGAGCAAGCCACGGAGGCCACGCGGCCCGGCCTGACCACACACATACCCTCGATGGAATGTCCAGGCAGCCTCGCTTGCTCTCCAGACACTACTCATTCCCCCAAATTATGTGCATTTTCGTTGGCGTTAGGCTTGGATCTTGACTTTCGGTGCACTTTTCAAGGGCAGAGAGGTAAGGATAATTAATAACAATAGTCACATAGCTCGGGCTTCAGACACGGGGCCGTGGCCAGCAGCCGCGCGCCGTCACGCCCCGGGCCCCAGACAAGAGCCGTGTGCTCGGAGGAGGCCGACCAAGTCCAAAGGGAATGGGGGCGGGAAGCCCGTGACACAGGGCAGCCCACGATGCCAGTGTTCCAGAAAATCTGTGAAGTCTGCGCATGGGTGTTTCCTCGTTTTGGGTGCTTTTACAGAAAGTGAAAGATGGATGTCCCCGTCACGAGGGAGCCCCCCAAACATGGACGTGGAAGGAGGCACAGATGGCAAGGCCCTGGGAGCCCCAAATGTTCCCAGGGCCCCCTGGGGTTGGGGACTCTCATAGCCAGAGGCTGAAGGCTGGACTGGCATCTGGTCTGGTTGGAGGCTCACAGCTGGTCCTGAGTGCCCAGGGCGGGTGGGGGGCTGCTGGGGCTCCTCATCGGCTCTGAGAGACATCCCAGATTCTCCTCGGTGGGGATCGAGCTATAAAGCCCCGAGCGTGGAACCCACAGACACCGAGCCTTTGCTCCCGGGGACACACGGGGTCGGGTTCCCGTGAGGCCCTGGTCGCCACATTTCCATCGACCCGCCAACAAGCCACCTGGTTTTACATGTGTTTCTGTAAACGTCCCCTCCCTGAACACGTTCTGCGACCTCGTTAGCCAGTGGCGTGTGGCTCACGTGGGAACCAAGCACTCGTGGCGCCTGCGAGTTCTCAGCAAGGCACAGCGTCCATGCTCGCTGACACCCACCTTGAAACAGCGAAACCCCAGCAAGAACGCGACCAGGTGGGAAAGCAGCGCAGCAGACCTTGAACGGAGGCTGGCCCAGGTGGGAGCGCTGAGGCCCAAACACGCCTCGTCACCACGTCACCACGTCACCATGGGGCGGCCTCAGGCTTCCTACCACTCCAAGAGGCTGTCCCCCAGGGCAAGGGGCGCCCCTGGGTTGCCCCAGCTCTCTTACAGCTCCACTGATTAAAAACCCGTGGAGTCCCGCCCATCAGCTCTTCCCCGTGGGGCTCTGGGGACCCTCGGGACCCTCATCTTTCCTCCTTTCTGGGATGCCCTTCGTGGGCTCCTGTCTCTTTCACAAAGACTTCCTTCCGAAGAGGCAGGACTGCTTGATCCCTGGGTGACAAGGACAGACAGAACCACAAGAAACTTGTACAGAGTGAAGGTGGCCCGGCCGTTACTGGGGGTCCACAGCCCGAGCACCGCCAAGGCCCCCGGGGTCGACACCGACACCTACAGAACCGGCTTTTGTCCTCACGTCCCGAAGTCCTGGCTTCCCCAGCTGGGCCTGGTGCCGGGTGGGGGTGGGGCACAATGTCCCCTGTCCTGCTGCCGCCCTCAGGGGCTCATCTCTCATCCCATCCATCAGGCCACCGGTTGGGGGACAGGCAGGCTCTGAAGCCTGTGGGCTGAACGGTGGCTAGCTCTGGTCCTGGCCTTCAGGACCTGTGGAAATGGGGTCCCTGCAGAGGTCACCAGCTAAGACAGAGTCATCCTGAATTGGGGTGGGGTCCTTTTAGGAAGAGGGGATTTTGGACACAGACGCTGGCAAAGAGAAGATGGCCACATGACAACCCCCGACAGAGACTGGACGGAGGCCACCAGCCAGGGAACGCAACCGGCCAGGCCTCCAGGAGCTCCAGCAGCTTGGGGAGTGGGAGCCCCTCCCCCGGGGCCCTGGCCTCCGGGAGCCTCCAGGCTGTGGAAGAATGAGTGGCTGTGGTTTCAGCCACCCAGAGCTCCTGCTTTGTCCGGGCAGTCCTGAGACCCCAGGCTGACCTGCTGGGGGTGGCACAGGGACAGGCCAGATCACAAAGGCGCCCGGGGCCTCCAGAACGGGAGGGAGAGGTGGCTTGGTTTGTAATGTCCCACTCCCTCCTGTGGGGGAATCAGAGCCCGGACTCTTCATTCCCTGTGAATGAGAAGGGATTTTGAGAACAGTGGGAAATCTGCCTGTCAGCACCAGCGCAGCCTCTGGAGCGTCCACCCAGCTGACTTCTGCGACAGTGAAACAGAAACCACTCCTGCTGTTATGCTGGGGCTTGACGAGGGGCTACAGGCCCGTCGTGACAGCTGGCGGTCATTACGCTGGTCCCCCGGGCCGTGGACCTGCTCCCGGTGCTTTTATCCCCACATTCCACAGAAGGACACCACCACCCCCTCCCCGCCCAGGCTCACCGAGGCCGCACAGCCTCCTACCCACGCGCTTTCAACTTCAAATCACCTCAATGAAGGATTTTAGAGGGAACCAGGAAGGGTCCCCAATTTCGCATTTTGACATCAAGGACGTTAATTACAATGGCTTGTCACTTTCAGCACCATATCTCGCTGCGCTGAGGCAGAGGCAGAAAGGACACCCCCTCACGGCAGAGCGTTTTAATGGGTGTCCCTGGGCTAAAACCAAGACTTTCTAAGACAGACGACTGTGAATATTCACAACTTGATAGCATTCAGTTAACAGAGGGTCTCCATCTGCCGGCTCGGGGTGGCAGGCCACGGAAGGCCACAGGACAGCTCTCAAAGACACCCGTCATCGGGGCTTTGCAGGCGGAATCACCGTACGGACCCTGAGATGCAGAGCAACTGGGTCTGTCTAGGAGGGACCTACGTGCCATCTGGAGCCCTTAAAGCACAGAGTCTGTGGGAGGTTTGACGGACACGGTCGAGGGGACCGTGAGATCTGAAGGCAGAGCCCGTACGGACGGGATGCCTGGGCCCCCGAAGCTGGAGGGGCAGGAAGGATCCACCCCAGAGCGTCCAGAGAGCCCAGCCCTGCCCACACCATGGTTCCAGCCCAGGGACACCCATTTCAGGCTTCGGAGATCCAGGATGATAAGAGAATAACTCTGGGCTGCTTTAAGCCCATCGGCATGCAATGATGGGTCCTGGCAGCCCCAGCACAGGGCAGAGCACCCAGGCAGAGCACAGGCCATCGGTGCGGCCTCCCACGGGCATGCCCAGGCCGGGAGCAGACTTCTGGAGTGGTGTGTAACCACTGCACCACCTGCCTTGGCCCCGGGTCTCCTGACAGCGGCACAGCGACCTTGTGGACAGCCTGCAGTCCCCCAACGGCTTCCCTAAACCTGGGTGCTAGCAGGAGGCAGGGAGGCAGCAGAGCCCTGTGCTCCCAGAGGCAGAGGACCCCAGGCAGGTAGGTGCAGGGGTGGTTCACAGTGACCACATTCAGAACCAGGAGGATAGATCCGGATTCGTCCATGGACCCACGGAGCGGTCGCCCCAACAGCTGTTCCTACCGACGGCCCAGACGTTTCAGAGAAGAGCAGCCGATGTGGAGGGTCTGGGAGGGCCTTGGGGCTTAGAGCAAGTCTCCGGGCACTGCCCAACGAGAGAGATTTCAGGTGCAAGCCTGAGCTCCCAGCTCCTGTGGAAGGTTCCCGCTGCCCGACGGCACGCGTGTGCTTGGGCACAGGGCCCTACACCGGCACAGGTGGTCAACTCCCGGCCCCCAGGCTGTTTCTCACGGCTGCCTGGAGGCTGAGAGGTTGTGCCCCTGGTTTAGACGGATGGGGAGGTGGTGGTTCAGATAGAGGCCCCAGAAGCTGGAACCTGTGGGGTGGCCTCCTGGGAAGAGGGTATTTGCCGGTGTAACTAGAGTAAGGACTTTGGGATGAGAGCATCCAGGATTCAGGTGGGTCGTAAATTCAAGGACATGTGTCCTGGTAACTTAGAGGGGGCTCAGAGGACCACACGCAGAGGAGAAGCCTCGTGATGATGGGGACAGAGATGGAGTCAGGTGTCCACAAGCCAAGGATCACCGAGGATTGCCAGGAGCCACTAGAAGCTGGAGGGACACCTGGAACCGATTCTCCCTCCGAGCCTCGGGAAGGAGTCAACCTGCCAGCACTGATTTCAGGCTTCTGGCCTCCAGACTGTGAGAGAACAAATCCCTGCTGTTTAAGGCCACCCCGTTTGTGGCCATTTGTTATGGCAGCCAAGAGGGCACGTGGGGCAGGGGGATGGGATGGAGAAGAGGGGGAGTGGGGAGGGGCAGAGGGGGAGGTGTGGGGGGAGGGGAGAAGAGGGAAGAGGAGGGGAGAGGTGAGAAGGGGCAGAAGGGAAGGATTACCGGAGGGGGAATGGGAGAGGCAGAGGGGGAGAGTGTGGAAGGGGAAGGGAGGGGAGGAGAGGGAAGAGGAGGGGAGGCCGGATGGGGAAGGGGAGGGGAGGGGGCCGGGGCAGGGATGGGGGTGGGGAGCAGAGGGAAGTTCTAAGGAAAGGGACAGGCCAGCATCTATCCTCTCCGTCCCTTCCGTTGGTAGAAGCACAGTTCATTTGGGGTGGAAATGAGTTCAGCTGAAACGCTCGGCTCCCTGGGCCAACCTTGCCGCCGGGGTGGCGTGGCACCAAGATCTGATCGATAAGACTTAAGTGGAGTTTCCTGGGTGGGATTTCTGGGAAACGTGTCTAAAAGGCACAGTCTCAGCTGGTGTATGTGGGTTTTTGCCTCTTACCTGCAGTCCCTCCCCCTTTCTCCTGCCTGGAATTAGGACTCCGTGCCCAGGGCTGGAAAGCCACCCTGTGACCACGAGGCCAAAGGCCACTCACTAGGAAGGGAGAAGCTGGAACCAAACGGGGCTGGGCCCTTGCGCATGTCAGCTGAGGGAAACAGACCCCAGGGTCGTCAGGCCACGTGCTGGGGCTGCGAGCAGACCCTGAACTCCCTCTCCCAGAGACACAGGGAAATGGGCCCTGCGGGGGGGGGGGGGGGGGGGGGGGGGGGGCTCCCTGCGGTGCCCTTCTCCCCCATCCTGGGGCCCCTTCCAGCCACCCTCCTCAGAGGAGTCACGTCACACCTGCGACCCACGCCTTCCAGACAGGGCGCCCAGCACATACCGGTGGCTGCGAGGGTTTTCAGCGCGGGAGGAAGCGTGGCTCTCGGGCTCCCGGCTTCCTTGAGTCACGGATTCCATCTGTCACAGTGACGTCAGCCAGTGTTCCGGGAGGAGACAGTCCCACTGCAGACGCTGCCTCAAAGGCAGAGCGGAGGGCCTCACGGGCGAGGCCGGCCAGTGCGCCCTCGGCAGCCAGGTCCCCCACCCCGCACCCCTGCAGCCGCAGGCCAGGCCAGCTGATGGACCACCAGCCTCCCCAGAGTCCACCAAGAATCTCAGATTTCAATGAACACCACCACCAATTGCTAAAAAGCAATAAACATCTCTGGCAAGTGGGAAGAAATGACAAGGACAGACGTGAGGAAAAATGGGAATCTGTGAGATGAGTGCTTTATCAGAGGGGCGGGCATCGTCCCGAATACCGCGAATGTCGCGTTCGCAGATGCCCCCGATGTGGGGCACGCAGCCTTGGACGGGGCAGGAAGGCCCACTCATGGCCCCAGGAGTCCAGAAGGGCAGAGGCAAAACTCCTGTCCACCACGGGTCCAAGGACTGACCTTCCCTGACGGCCACCACACCTGTCGCACACGCCAGGGCCCCTGTGCTGAGGCAGAGGACGGGCTGCCCACACTGACCACACCAGCGGTCTCCCGCACCTCAGATCGCCCGGCAGGTGGGACTCCGAGCCCGTGGAGGACAGACCGCCAGTCACCTGCCAGGGCCCCGGGCCGTGCCCTCCCGCACCCTCCACCTCGGTGGCTGCCTTCCCACAGGAGGGTGCGGCGGAAGAAGCAGGGAGCGGGGCACCCGCCAGCTCCAGCCCCTCTCTTGCTTTGCTCTATAAAAATGTAGGCCAACCCAACACGCCTGCTATTAATTTTGGCGATTGCAAAGTCAAAGCAACAGGCCCCGCGTGGCTTTGTGGGCGCCGGCTCCGCCCCCGGTTCTGCGTACCCGCTCTCCCAACACTCTGCAGCAAATTCCATCTCTGGGGCGTGTGTTAAGGACCTCTGGGGACCCGAACTCGCATTGAGCTGTCAATAGCCGGACCGGCCTTCTGGAACCGTGGAGCCATGAATATCTTACAGTACATGGCAAAGCCTGTGAGATACGTTGTCACAGAGACCCGCTGGGCGCTGGGTACATCTTCATTTGTAATGGCAATATTTATGGGGCCAAAGCAGGCGAAATAAGGAGGGGCTGCAAATATCCGGCAAAATGGGTTTCCTGGCTGCCTCCCTGTAAGCGTGCCCTGTGGCCTGCTCCATGTGGCTCCAGTTTGGGTCTCCTGATTGCTGGGGAGTGGGTCCAGGGACAGTTGGGCGTCCTGTCCCTCAGCAGCCACCTGGGTCCCAGTGCGGCTGCATGGTCAGGTCCCCGGCCTCTGACGATAGATGTGCTCTGCCTGCGCCAGGCTGGGTTCTCTGCTCAGATCCCGACTGCCGAATGTCCCGGGAAATGCAGGGATACCAAGGACAGGAGGAGACCGAGGGCCCATGCTCTGGGGACAGATGCGGGGATGTAGGGCCAAACCCCAGAGAGCGGAGGGTCTGGCTGGCTCTGGCCGGGAGCCCCTTCGGGTGGGGACAGAGGATCCGGCCCCTCCTTCAGCTGGCCTCCTGACCCCGAGGCAGGACTGCCTGCCTCACTGGCGGCCCCAGCCCCAGGACCTGGTTCGCAGCAGGTGCTCGCTGAGCAGGCGCAGGGAGAGAATGCAGGCACGCGTGAAGGAGTGACTGGAGGGCGGGCAACTGTGGGCTCCCAGTTTGAAGGACACAGAGCCAGAGCCGTGGGTGCTGCTCCCAGGGCTCCATCCAGGGCAGCGGTGGGCAAGCACAAAGTGTCCCCGTCTCAGCCCGCCCCAGCTGCCGTAGGAAACACGCACGCGGGGTGCTCGCACGCCGACTTCTCCCAGCTCTGAAGGCTGGGAGTCCACAGCAAGGCACCGGTGTGCCTCCCGGTCAGAGCCTGTTTCTGGGCCTGTTCCCTGGCTGGAAGTTCTTGCCATGTCCCCCACAGTCTGTCCTTGGTGTGTGCGTTCAGAGCGAGAAACGGACATCCATCTCTTCCTCTTCCTGCGAGGCCACCGACACCCGCAGGGAACGCTCCCAGGGCGCATGGAGGGCCCATCGGAGCCCGCCCGCCTCTCAGAGACCCGCCTCCTCAATGCCATCCCACTGCGCGCAGGGCTCCCGTGGCGGAGTCTGGGGGCACACACCTCCGTCGCTTGAGGCCACCTCTGTCCCCCGGAACTCGTGTCTCTCAGGCCAAGTGCACGCACCCTGCACTCCCCGAGATGTCAGTCAACCCGGCACCAGCTCTGCAGACTGAAGTGGAAGACCGAGCCCGCATGGGCACGCATGCCTCCGCAGACCTGAGCCCACCGGGCCGCAGATGCCCCCATGGCTGCCAGGCAGGCGTCTGGGCCGGCTCTGCTGGTGACCCCACCTTCACCCACGTCCTGACTGTGCTTAAAATACTTAAGCTTTGTGAGTGTTGGCTTCCCCATCTGAGTGAAGGTGACAGCAGCTCTCTCATGGGACCCACACACCCCCAGGGGTGCCCCCTATTCCCCAGAGCCCCCATCCAGGCACAGGGCCTTCAGTGGTGGGCAGTCCTGGGCCAGAAGAGCTGTCTGTCTGGGGTGGGGACAGAGCAAACAACACCTGGTCTAAGCCAGCCCCCACTGAGTGCCCTCTGACCCCAAAGGCCCCATGTCAGGGACAGAGAGGCCAGAGCTGGGTGTCTGCCCTCCCAGTGACTGGCAGGACCCTCAGGAGAGGGGAGATGGGGATGGTCTAGAGTCTGGCCCCATGATTTCTGCAGGACTCAAACACCGAGCTGTCTCTTCTTCACATCTGAGCTTCTGCAGCTCTGGGAAGGAGAACATGGCCCACACCTCTGTTCTCAGGGGGAGCTGAAGCCCTGGGTGGTGCCTACAGTTCCATGTCTCTGCCCCCACTGGGAACAGCCTTCTGGCAGGGCCACACTAGACATGAGGCCATCAGACCCACACTTGCGCCTGACAGGGTCTTTGCACATGGGAGCATCTGGGCCTGACTTGCCTTCCTGGCCTTCTGTCCTCCTCCTGGACAAGTATCCTCTGCCATTCAGGATACTTGTTTCCCTTCTCAATGCTTGGCTTTTCTCACAGTGCAGGATCTCCTCCCAAAGCCATCCACCCTCCCACTCATCCATCCATCCACACACCCATCCATCCACTCATCCATCCATCCATCCATCCATCCATCCATCCACTCATCCAGCCACCCATCCAGCCACCCAACGATCCATTCATCCATTCATCTACCCATCCACCCACTCATCCAACCATCCAACCATCATCAAATCATCCATGCACCCACCCATCCACCCCACCCATCCGTCCATCCATCCACCCACTCAACCATCCATCCACTCATCCAACCATCATCCATCCACCCATCCATCTACCTTCCATCTACCCACCCACCCATCCCCTCATCCACCCACCCATCCACCCACACGTCCATCCATCCAACTACCCATCTACCCACTTATCCATCCAACCATCATCTATCCATCTACCCATCCACCCACCCATCCACTCATCCACCACTCAAATTTTCACCCATCCAGTGAACAAATACTTATTAAGAACCGGTTATGTGTCAGGCATCATGCTATCCACCTGTCCAAATACCACCCAATTTCAGCTATTTTTCTTCCTTTGTCTTTGCTCACATTTCTGAAGACCAACAACTATGTGTCAGGCACTTTGCTAAACACTTTGTATGCATTATCTTTTTTAAAAATTATTTAAGAGTGAGAGAGCGCAAAAGCAGGGGGAGGGGTGAAGGAGAGGGCAGTGCGGACTCCCTGCTGAGCAGACAGGTCTCAATCCTAGGACCCCCAAGATCATGACCAGAGCTGAAGGCAGATGCTTTACCCACCAAGCCACCCAGGTGACCCATTCATACGCATTCTCTCATCTAATCTCCTCAAGATCTAAATGCGGGAGGATAATCATTCTTCCCATTTCACTGACATGGAACCCAAGGCAGAGGGAGGAAGTGATCTGCTCAAGGCCACCCAGTTGGGTTTTGGACCCAGATCTGCCTCCTTGTACAGCTCAAACACCTACCCTTCCATAAAGCCCCCCTGACCACCCCATCAATGTCCCCCATTCTCCCTCCTGTGCGCCTCTGGATTTCTGTACTACTGGTAACTCATTACCTTCCACCTGACTGTAAACTCTCAGAGGAAGGCCCCGTATCTGAGCCAGCTTTCTGTGAAAGAAGTGTGAGCTGGATGAAGCCCCTCCTGAGGCCCCCCCAGCTGGCCGGGGAAGCCCGGGCGCCACGCACGGTGGGCTGCCCAGGAGAGGAACTCCCGGGTTGCTCACTGGGGTTGGCTGGGAAGGTGGGTGCCCTGGAGGTGAGCAGGCCGAGCTGTGACAGCGGCAGCCTCTCATCTTACTGAGTAGCCCACAAGCTGGGCGGCACTCCAAGGGCTTACCCCTCGCTCTCTTCTGCAGACATGACTGCGACCCCTCGTGGGGGAAGGAGCTGGAAGAAGGAAGCAACCTGACCCAGGCGGTGAGGGGCGGGGTGGCCGCAGCCTGCGTTCTAACCACAACAGCCTCCTCCTACCAATTAAGATAATCGTGTTTGCCTCTGTGTCCACCGCTGAGTGCTCAAGCACGCAGAATATTAACAGGCATTTCCCACAATCTGCTCGAAATGGTGTGAAAATAGCCCCTGCATAAGCCAGCCGTTTCTCTGAAATAAAGTCAAGGCTGGTTTCGGAGCCGGGCTGCACGCAGAGCCGATCTGACCGAACTGTTCTGTTAAACATAAAAATAGTCCCTGTTCCTGCTGCAAGAGGCAGGAGCTGTAATACATGGCACCGATCTAAGCTCACGTCTGCACCCGTCTCCCGCGAGGCGCACAGGGCGGGGGTCCTAGAGCCAGACTTGTCTGACTCAAATCCCACCTCGGCCACCACCTGACCTGCCCAGGCCCAGGTGATGGGGAGATCACCTCCCCCCCAGGTGGCTTTGGGGGTGGCGTGGTCGGGCCCCCAGGCGCTCTGTGGCTGCTGTAAACACCAGGTGTGCGGGACAGAGTCCAACCAGACCCGATCCTAGGGTCTCCCTCAGCAACATGGAGGCTGGGAGGGGCCAGGTGTGGGGAGGGGGGCAAACTTCCCCTGAGAAGGTTCCCCCGGAGCCCCACCCCGGCCTGGGAGCCTGCTGCATCGTTCCCCAGCCTCCCACCTGTGCCCCCAGCAGACACCTGGATGGAACCGCCTGGATGGGGGTGGAGGTCGGAGACACCCTCCTCCCCAGATGTGGGGGGGGGGGGCAAGGCAGCCAAGTGGCACCCGCTCCCTGCTCCCTGTGGGCCGTCTCCCAGTCTTTCTCCCACCCCCAACCCCCCTCCCCCCGCCCCTACCATCCACCTCCATCTCGCAGACGGGGCCATCCCCCAGCCTCCCAGTGTCCCTGTCACCTGACACGCACTTGTTGCACCACTGTTCTGAGAGGAATCGTGCAGACTGAACACAACCTAACACACACGTGCTTTTCAAACATGTGTTTATGGCTGCGGCCCAACCTTAGAAAGGAGGAGGAGGGAGGGGTGGTGTGGACCTGCACTGCCGGCCAATGACCTGGTTTCTTGCCTCCCTGAGAAAACGGCAGAATCGGAAGAGGACCCCAGAGTTCCCGCCCTGTCTGCCGCCCCAGAACCGGCCCCGAGAGCTGGGGTCTCGCCCCCATCACGCGCTCGGGACATGCTCCTTTCCTGCACCCTCGTGCCCCTCCTGTCTGAGAAATGCCACCCACCCCTCGCTTCAGGCTGACCTGCGTCGCCCCTGTTCAAGGCGAGCGGGAGTCCCCCGGGGACACTGGACACTGGGGAGGGGGTGTCCCTGGCATCACGGGTGGAGGCCAGGGATGCCATTGGGCACCCTGCTCCGTGCACACGGCGGCCCGAGCTGGGAGACGACATGCGCGGAGAACCATCTACCTGATCCTCCTCCCCATAGAGCAGCACATTTGCGGGGTCTAACTTCTCCCCGCCTGCCCCTTCCACTAACAGACCATTGGGTCACCTGCACCCTGTGAGAGGGCAGCAGGACTGTGCGAGGACTGACCTCACAGAGGGAGAGACCAGGACCGTGTGCACACGGAGGAAAGGCCATCTGCAAGCCAGAAAGAGCGTTCCCTCCGAAAACCGGTCCTGCCAGCATGTTGACCCTGGACTACCAGCCTCCAGAGCCATGAGACAAGGAACTTCTGTTGTGCACGCAGCCTGGTCCGGGATGGCAGCCTGAGCAACAGCCACAGTTCCCTGATGGGTCTCCAGCACAGACTCCCCCAACCAGCTTTCTAGCTCTCTTGCCAATGCACTGAGCCCACGCTGCCCCAGGACCCTGACACCTGCTGGGCCTGGAGCACTTCCCACCACCCACGCACGCCCTGCCTGCACTTTAGTTTCCGTTTACGAGCTGGTCTCTCTCCAAAGCCTTGTCGGGCACCGAGCGAAGACGCCAGTGTCTTCGGGACGCTGTCCTTCCCCACCTTAGTTTGCTCCTTAGCGTTTCTCCAGATGGTGGATAGTGTGCCTCCTGTGGTCGGCCCAGAGGCAGCCTCCAGCTCCAGAGCCTGGGGCAGCTCAACTATGTGGTGAAGAGAATAGGCTGCTGGTCAGCTGACCCCGGGCTGGGGAGGCGGCCCCGGCTTATCGGGGATGGTGGTGTTGAGGCAGTAGCAGGGTCTTCAACGTGGAAGAGGGAGGCCGAGGAGGGAGAGGCAGGGAGGCGCAGGGGCCTGGACGCTGGGGCTCCACCCCCCATGCCTCCACAAGGAGCCAGCCCCGGAGACACCCCGATTTTGGCGCAGGGAGAACCGCAGTGGATTGCGACCTCTGGAACTGAGAGAATTCGTAGGTGCCGTGTTGAGCCACTACATCCGTGCTCACTGTTTACAGCAAGAGGAGAGGAAATCTGCCTGTGCTTCTGCCTCCCATGCCTCCTCACCGGACAGGGGAACTGTGAGGGGGGGTCCACGTGGCGCGTGGCCGCACAGTGTTGCTGCCTCTGGTTCAGCCTGGAACACACTGGAGGGATCAGCTCAGAGATCGCCCAGGGGACCTCAGCAGGAGCCGCAGTGAAGGCCTCCGCGAGGCTGGGGCCAAAGGCGAGCCACCCTGGGGGCCCTGGCACCACCGCCTCAGGGGACCTGGGGACACGCATGTGACTGACCCTTTCGTACATCTTGAGCGAAAACCTTATGATCTTCCCAGGAACACTCTAAAGATGTATTTAACGCTGTGAAAGACATTAAACGCACAGTTGGGTTTTGGCTCATGCTGCCCGGGTGCTGGGCCCGGGCTGGGTGCCGCGGACATGTGGCACCCTCGTCCGATGACCACTGAACGCCCAGGGGCCTGCTGTGTGTGACCGACGCCCCACCCTCTGGAGCCGGTCAGGTCAACGCTGTCCACTCGTGCGTCGCTCTCAGGCCAACGCCAGGGTGGGGGCCGCTGGGCAGCGTCCTCACTGCCACCCCAGGGCCCTCGCAGGGCTGCGGAGGACCTGTCCTGCCTTCATCCACAGTGTGGAAGCGGCCCTCACTGCCTGAAGGACAGCGCCGCTCGGCGACTCTCCAGCCCCCAATTCCTGGACCGCCGTCCTGCAGAAACACATCTGCGAATCGAATGCCCCGTCTTCTCAGGAGCAGCAGGACACAGCAGACATCGAAGATCACGGCGGTCTGGGGAGACTGGCCTTGCCATGTCTGCCCTCTTCCCCTCTTCCGATACACTTGGCAGGTCACAAACTGGTTGTGACCACAGCCCCTCCAGACATCCCTGGCATCATGGCCAGGCAAGGCAGCCACCTGCAGGGCCAAGGCCTCGCCCCCACACTCATCTCCTGTGCTCGGCACCCTCATATCTCCACCTTCTGCCACATGCTCCCACCCCTGTGTCCCACCTTCCACCGCTGCATCCCCCACCCCGTGTCCTCCGTGCTCAGCATCCCCCGTGTCCCCCAGCTCCCCATGTCCCCACCCTCCACCATGTGCCCCTGTGTCCCCTGCATCACTCCCGCACCCCCATGTCCCCATTTTCTACCACACACCCCCTCAATTCCCTGCCTTCTACCACATGCCCCATCGTGTCCCTGCCTTCCCCCTCGCGTTCCCCCACCCCTCACCCAGTCACGCCCCACAGCCAGGCCCCACTTCTAACCAGGACCTCACAGGTGCAGCCCCGTGAGGACCCATCGCGGGCCTGACGCCTCGCACACCACGCGGTTTCCCTGGCACAGTGCTGGGCCCTGGGACAGCATTTTAAGGAAGGAAAGCACTTCGCTTATTCACTGAGGAATAACACGCCAACTGCTGAGGCCTCTGGGAGCCCACACCCACGTGGCAGGAGCGAGTCAGAACTGACCTGACCCGGGGGGCCAGGCAAGTGGGCCTGGGAGGCGGGGCTGCTGGGAGCCCACGGGGCCCTTTGGTGGGGAAGAGAACCATGGTCCTAAGATGTGGATCCCAGCATAGGATGCCTCCGCGGGACACCAGATAGGGAAACATCTAAGAACTTATTTTCGTCGTGTTTCAGGCAACGAAGGATAAACCGTCCTTTCAGAAAGTAGGGCCTTTGAAATATGCAGATTGCGGAGCTGAATCGTAAATGCAATCACTTAGTCCGCTCCTCCGAGCCCAGGGTCACCGCCAGCATGAATTATTCCTAGAAGTGTGGCTGCGGATTTGCAGGCACACGTCTCCACACAGAACCAGGGCTGGGGGGTCCGCCTCCCACCCCGAGAGCCAGGAGAGGTGTTTATCACGGGCTGGAGCGTCTTGCTGCCTGCTGCTCCCAAACACAAGGGGCCTGGTCCACCAGAGCAGAGCCCTGTGCCCGGGAAGTGGCCTGGGCCGCCCTGCCTCATCCGTGGCTGGATGGGGCCAGCAGGCCGAGAAGCAGAGGCAAAGAGGAGGGAAAGCAAAACCAACTGTTCTCCACCTTCTCAGAGTGAGGGAGGCTGTCCCCATGCTATGCACGGGGCAGCCAGAGGGGGACAGAAAGGACAGGTCCCACCACACAGCAGGCAGCCCTGCCCTGGCGTTGGCGGGAGGCCCGGCTCTGGGCAGATGCCCTAGTTTCTCACTCGCCGTAGTAACTCAACAGCAGCAGAACAGGAGGGACGCGAGGGACACAAGGGACACAGACCCGGGGACAAAGGGCCTGCCGAGTTCCTGCCGCCGCCACGGTAAAGCCAGACCTGCCAGGACCCCCCAGGCCTCGCAGACACACCGCGCCGTCTCTCTGGCCATGGCCAGCCGAGGCCAGTGTGCAGGACAGTACGGCTCCCAGGGCACAGGAAGATGAGGACCCGTGAGCTCAAGCTCGAGAGGCCCCCGGACCCAGCGGGAAGCCGTCGGTGGGACTGAAATGCAGCGAACGGGAAAGCTTTCCGGCGGAATGCACACTCCCTAACATGGGGATCACCTTGGAGCATTTCCCATGTGGACCTGCTTCTGTGCACAGAAAAGCCCTGAACCTCCCTCCAGAAACCAGCACCTTTACCGCACGCAGGGCTCCCAGGGGATAGCGTGTGGGCAAGTACCCGGTGGGGGCGAGGGTGTCTGGCCGGGACACCTAGACCCTGGCGGCCCCAGGAACCATTGGGTGTTCTCAGACCCCCACGACCCTCCTCTGCAGGCTCTCAGGGCCTGATTTACTCATCATTGGAGGATGCAAACAGAACGCGCAGGGGGCGTGAGACCCCCTCGTGGTCTTCACGCAGCTTCTGTTCCCTCAGTCAGGGCTGTGGCGGGCCAAGACCTCCGCCCACGACGCACGGTTCACCGCAGTGTGGAGGGTCTCTGGACAGGCTCCCTACTTCCGCTTCCCAGCCGTGACGTGGCCAGTCGGTGAGGCACACAGCACAGCAGGAGATGTGGGACACCTACACGTGGCTCGTCTGTGGCCAGACATGCAAGGCAAACACTGGGTCAGAGTCCGCCGTCTCAGTCCGCCGTCTCTGGCTCGCCTCTGCAGCTCAGCGAGGGTTTCATTATCATAACTCAGCATGCTCAGAGCGTCGGTAGGATTTTGGCCTCCTGGTCAGAAATCAGGGACCCTGCGGCCATGGACATGTACCCCTTAACACCCAGCCATCCCTGTCCTCCAGGGACAGGTGGCTGCTCAGGACATGGTCCGCCACAGACCAGGCTTCCCAAGGCAGAGCCACAGCCCAGGCAGGGGCCACACGCCAGACAGGATTTTTGGCAAAAGAAGGACACAGGGTTGAGTGACACTGACTCTCACCATGAGACTTATTCTCTTCTAAGGTCTGTCTCCATCTCCTGATCTCTGCAAGGACAGAGTCTGGGTTTCCTGCTAGTATCTCCCTACACGGGCCTTTCAATGGAGTGTGGCACTGGGCTCAGAGCCCCAGGGCAACAGCACGGCCCAGCTGGGCTGGACCTGAGCCCACGTCTTGTCTTCCTCATTCTGGTCACCACCTGCTTGTGGGTGTGGGGCTGATTTGCAGCTTTTTAAATAAATTCACTAGCACAGCAGTGAATTGTTCAGAGAAAGATCTGCTCACTCGCTCATTCGGCAAATATTTATGGAGCACCAAGAATACGCAGGGTCCGGCCTCGGACCCCGGGGTTAGAGCTGCACACAGAGCAGACAAACTCTCAGATGAATTCCAGGCAGGCGTCGTGCACAAATAGGTTGAAGATGGCGTCAGTCACACGCGGGTTTTAGAAACTCGAGGGGTAGCAGAGTCAGAATCATCTCTTTCCCAGAGGAGAGCGAGTGACTGGGGGTGGGGGCTGCCCACACCCTGGAGGTCTTAGACCCACTGGACCCTCTGTTGTTTTAACTTGACCGCTGGACAGCAGTAGAGACGCGGATCACTTTTAACATAGGTGTTGCCCTCAGCCGCGGCCGCTGCTGCCTCAGGGCAAGCCTCACTCTCCGCAGGCTCTAGGCTTGGCTGTCTGCACACTAGACCCGGGTCTTGCCCTCCAGCTGCACAGGCTTGGGCAGGGCTGGGTCGAGATAGTGGGGTGAACTGAATCGTAGAAAGTACCTCCGTCTACAGAGCCCAGCCACCCACGACAGACAGCTCACCCTCCACGGTCCACACCAGTCAGACCCGCGCCCCCTAAAGGTCAGAAGAAAGTGTCAGGAGGCACGAAAGGAGGAGGGCGGCCAAGTGGCGGGCACCTTCTCCCCCGCAGGGAGGAGGCCCCGTCCTGGCTGGGCACGAGGCCTGTTAGCCGGTGACGCTTGCAACGTGTAACGCCCACGACCACAGCGGCAGAGACACGGGGCCACACGCTTTGCTTGGTGACAGCTCACCTACGAAAGAGAAGTGAGCGTGGGTTCTCCCCTGCCCTCCCCGCCCCCAGGATGGCTGCACTCCTAAGGGCAGAGGGCTTGCTGGCAGGCAGCTGAATGGGGACATGCCCTCCCCGTTGCCCTCATGGGGCTGGAGGCTCTCAAATCCGCGATCACGAGACGCCCCGCACCAGCCACGCACACACGACTGTGGAAGCTGTACTTCATGTGCGATGTAACATATCCAGAAGGATGAGTTTTGGCTATAAACATTTTTTTTCTTGCCTTGAGCGCTGAATTTAGAAGCGAAGGTCTCATGTACACACAGGATGTGACTGCATCGCATTTCCTAAAAGATGATTTTCTCCCCAGTCCTGTGACTCTGGGTGGGCACACCCCAGCCGCCAGGTCTTTGTTGAGGACACTCAGACATCGCAGAGAAGAAAGGGCGTGGGGAGAGCCTCCTGCTTCCAGACACCCTTGCCTTCCCCCCAGCTCCCGTAAGCCAGGAGAGACGTTTCCAGGAAGCACTCAAGGCTGAGGAAATAGAAGTGACGTTCACTTGGTTTGGATGTCTTCCCTCTTTTCCACACTCGGTGGAGACTCCCAGGGGTCACTTCTAAGTGGGACAGGCAGTCACGGGAAGCACGGCTGGCCCTCAGTACCTGTCACACGGGAGCCAGCACGGGGCTGGAGGGCTAAGCCCTGCTTTCAAACCGCCCTTTGTGGGCAAATGTCCACTCACTCCTGCACTGGCCCTCCTTAGGGACCAACCCCAGATGCGGGAGAGACTGGCTCTCATTGTCTCCAAGAACAAATACCGAGTGACTCCTGGGGGGGCACTGTGTTGGGTACATGTCCTAGAAGTGGGGAGCAGTACCCTCATTAGAGAGGAGCGGGGAGGAGGAGGAGGGAGAGAGAAAGACAGAGACCAAGACACAGAGACAGACAGGCACATACTGAGAGACAGAGTCAGAGAGGGACAGACAGAGGGATGGGGCAGAGAGACAGGGACACACTTGGAGAGAGAGGTGGGTGAAGGAGGGAGAGAGGGAAGAGGCTGGGTGGGCAAGGGTCTCTTCCGAAACCCTTGGCGACATCCTGCTCCTGTGAGGAGCATCTGTCCGAGGTCCTGGCCTGCGCCACGCGGAGCTGGCTCCCTCTCACCTTGAAGGGCGAGGCGGGGAGCCGCTCACAGCGCTGAGCTGGGCGTCAGGATGTTACACAACCCAGTATGCGGCCAATGTTTTTATATAATCCTCCGGTTCTCCCCATAAAACAGACCGTAACACCCTGGCAAATACACTTCAGTAAAGCTAGGTGCTATCAGCGGGCCGCGCGGCTCCCAGAGATCCGCCACCCACCACAGCAGCCAGGTGCCGGTCGGGCTAAACTTTTCTCCCCTCGTGGCTTCGGCGGCACAGGAGAGATCAGAAAAGCCACAGAGCTCACTCACCAAAGGGGAAGTCACGTCTGGAGGAGAACCGGGAGCCGGGGACTGGGGTGGGGAGCGGGAGGGAGCCTGGGGACTCAGAGGACGCTCTGCTCCCTCCCAGACAGGCAGTCAGCTGCATGTGGACAGTGCCCTCGTCCACTGTGTCCCCAAGCCCCTGGGTCTCGGCTGCTGCTTCCTCCCACAGGAAGCCTCAAGAAGACCCCCACGCTGGCAGAAAGCACGCAGACCCCCCCCACTGGTGCAGTCCAGCTCCCAGGCGCCCCCACCCAGAGCCTGTCACCCACGCTTCCGACGAGCTTTGCTGGGGCTGCCGGTGCAGAAACCAGAATAGCACAGGACAGAGGGAGCCCACTAATGAGGTAAGCACGCAAACTTTTCTCCTTCCTCCTTGTACCTCAGCACAGAGAGAGCCCAGGAAGTGGCAGGGACTTTATTCTGTCAGCTGCATACCAAAGTGGAAAAATACCTGTTCCTCCCAGCCTGACCCAGCCTGACCCTCAGTCACACTAATGTGGACCCTTGCAAGGGGTCCACACCTATGGGGAAGAAGTAAGGAGCCCATCCCAGGAGCTGGGCTTGCTGTAGGAGCTCCAAGGGCTATGGGCTTCCATGCATCACAGCCCAGCGTCCCTCTAGGGGGTGAACACTGGCCAAGCCCCTGCTGGACCCCGACTCTCTCTGTCCAGGAGTCACCAGCCCCTGGCCTCGTGCTTGCCCCATAGCAACACTTTCTGGAGGGAGGCCTGCACATCCCCAGGACAGGAGGTAGAACAGGCCCAGGGGTTCCAGGGAGGCACCTTTCCCCACCAGCATTCAAGACACCACATCAGCAACCTCCGAGGGCAGCACTGCCCTCCCTCCAGTCTCCACATCCTCCAGGAGGGAGAGGAGTGGCTCCAGGCGAAGACCTCCTCTCCCACAGCTTCTAGGAAAGCGGAACATGCCCCCTCACTCTTGCACCCAGGCACTGCCTGCTCTTCAAGCAAGTCCTAGACCCTCTGGAGAAGTTCTTTCAAGTTCTCTCAGGGAATAAGTTGGAGACATCGCATGTGTGGTTGGGGGGGTTGTTTCTCAAGGGTCCACTGGGGGAGTGAATGAATGAGTGGCCATCCAGGCCAGTGCTCTCTGCTAAAGGGACCCTTTCTCTTCCTTATCTGCCTCCTACCCAGTCTCCACCCAAAGTAACACAGAAGGAGTTTGATCCCAGCCCCTGCTGGCCATCAGGCCCTGGGGTCAGCCAGGGTTTCAGCAGCTGGAACACACAGCCAGGTCCTCCGCGCCGTTTGCCAGTCCCCCCGTCCAGCCCCTTTGTTCCCAGCGGGACGCTGCCTCGGCTCACCATTCAGCTGGTTGTAGACCACCTCCTCCAGGTGGTCCAGGCGCTGCAGGATGGCTTCGCGGTCCACCAGCGCGCCCACCCTGGCGTGCCGGCTCCGCAGCCGGCGGTCGGCGCTGCGCACGATCTGCACCAGCCCCTCCGAGCGGTCCTGCAGGCGGCAGTACACGGAGAAGAGGATGATACCCACGAACACCACAATGTTGACCGTCAGCAAAGTTTTGATCTTCCTGGCCACCGCCATGAACGCGGCTGGAAGCGGAGGGCTACCTCACCCGCGGGGCATCCCCGTGGGCCCAGCGGCCGCAGGAGCCTCCGCCCGGCCCGCCGCTTCGGGGACCATGAGCCAGCCCGGCTGACCGCGGGGCTGCGGGGGCTGCGGGCGGCGTGGGGGAAGGGCGCGGGCGGGGGTGAGGCCCGGGGGTTGCAGGCACTGGGCTGCGGCAAGGGGGCTGCGGGCGGGGCCCGGGGGCTGTAGCCTGGGGGGCTCGGGGCCGGGGTCTGCGGGCTGGCTGCGCGCTCCGCCCGCGCCCGGGAGCTGTCCCTTCAGCACCACCCGCGCCCGCTCAGCGCTCCCGGCCGCCGCCGCCCGGGGTCCCCGCGCGCAGGGGCTGCCCGGGGCCGCGCGTAGGGGGCAGCCGGCATCCTCCGCAGAGGGGCGCGGCCCCGTCCCGGGGGGCGGCGGGCGGGCCTGCGGGCGGGAGGGGAGAGGAAGGCGCGGACCGGGCGGGCGCTCCCGCTGCCGTGCGGCTCCTGCCCGCCCCGCAGCCACGGCGCCGGTGCGGAGTGACGCGGCCGCCCAGCTCATCAGCATGCACGCGGGGCCTCCGCTCCCGCCCCCCGCCGGGACCGCCCCTGTCGGGACTGCCCCTGCCCCCGTCGCCAGGCGCAGGGTCCCGGGCGAGCTCGGGCTGCCCAGAGCCCTGCCCCCCTGGCGGGAGGGGAGGGGCGGGGCGGGGCTACAAGCTTGGATACCCGGACCAAGGGCATCAGGGCGGAAGCCGTGGGGGTGGGGATGCTGCGCGGACCCTCCTTCCCAGGCCCCTTTCCCCAGATAAACCGGAACCTTAACCCCAGGAAGTGAGGCCTAGGGCAGTGCCTGGTCAAGGCCGCCTTATCTGTGTGAATGGGCCTGGGCTGGGGTTACCTTTGTGGGGAGGAGGGCGGGCAGCAGGGTCAGAGTCATCTCCACGGTCTCTCCATTCACCTAGGCCAAACGGAATCAACTCCCCGCTTCCTTCCCCCCAACCTCCACCCCCCAGTCCCAACCCCCTTACCCCCCACCCCTTCAGTCCCCTCCATACCTGTCATGGAGCTGAAAGGGTGGAAAAGCTGAGTTCAAGGACAGGTGGATGGGGAGCCTGGGATTCAGCGGGACCTAGGAGCCCCACCAGGCTGTACCTGACAACCTACTGGGACAGAAAGAAGGTTCAGACTACTGGGCGTCAGGTTCTCCTGTGCTCAGACTTCAGGGGAGAGCAAACCTGTCTGTCCCCCACCCCCCACCGCCCTTCCTGGGGATCGAGCCCCTGGCAGGCTTTTACAGATGAGGCAGCTGGGTCATGAGGGGGGAAAGACCAGCACAAATCCCACAGAGTGGGCGCGGTGAGCACCCCCAGGCAGGGCTTCTCGTCCATCTGCTTCTGGCTGCATTCCGGTGCTGGAAATAGCACCTGACACTTAGTGGGTGCTTGGCAAAGATTTGTGGAATGAATAAATGATAGAGCATTTATTAAGAGCTAACTTTGTACTGGGTCCCCAGTGTACAGGGATGAGTACGACAAGGACCTTGGGCTTCAGGGAGCTCTGGCTATGTAAGCGTGTGAGCCTGTGTCTGTGCGTCCGTGTGAGCATTTGTACGGGTGTTTGTCTTGTATCTGTGTGTCAGGGGATGTTAGGGTCTTCTGACTCTTGACCCCTCCTGTCATCTCTAACATACATTCGTGACCTCAGGCAGGCCGGCCTGCCCAGCTTGGACATTTGTGCCTCCTGGTGATTTCTGGTGAGAGCGGCAACACCCATTTCTCCTCATCCTCATCAACACTTTCTCTTCTTTCTCAGGACATTTGTCTCAAGAAAGTCAGAGGACCACCAGCAGGAAGGAACCAGCTGCTGGGCCTCGGGGCCAGCTGTCTCCAGAGTGTTTACCGTGTAAAGCACTTGTTCTGAGAGGAGCCTGGGAATTCTGTTTTTAATTATCAGGAGAGTCTTACAATGCAGCTAGTTTCATAAACACTGGTCTGTTTTTGAAAAAGAGCCAATCCCATGTCCCTTCTGAGGAAATGCCATATTTTTTTCTGTTTATAAAATGCCAGCTTGTAAGATGCTTCCCAATTTTACAAGGATAGCTTTGAGAATAATAATACAAAAAGCTAACACTCACACAGTGGTAAGATGTACCAGGGACCGTTCTGGGTCCTTCATGGCAGTTAACAGACTGAGACTGATAGCAGTCACATTCCCATGTAACCTGATATTCTCTAATTCTACAAAAGTGGAAACTGAGTCACCAAGGGGGCCAGTGCCATGCCCAAGGTCACACTGATGGCAAAGCATGGATCTGGGATTCCAGCCCAGACAATTTGGCTCCAGAATCCAATTTATTAGCTACTGTTGCTCAAGAAAAAAATCAAGCACTTTTCATTATATGTTTATTAAAAGTGATTTTAAAGTGGTTTTGCAGGAGAAAACATTATTTCGCTCATGTAAATACATTGTACTGCATCCTGAAATTTAGCAGGAAACAATACATCCAAACTCTGCATCGATGTTTGGCTAAATATTTCATTCCAGATACAAGCACTTTGAAAATGTGGGGGACCTTGGGCACCTGGGTGGCTCAGTGGGTAAAAGCCTCTGCCTTCCGCTCCGGTCATGATCCCAGGGTCCTGGGATTGAGCCCCACATCAGGCTCTCTGCTCAGCAGGGAGCCTGCTTCCCCCTCTCTCTGCCTGCCTCTCTGCCTACTTGTAATCTCTCTGTCAAATAAATAAATAAAATCTTTAAAAAAAAGATAATGTGGGGGACCCTGCGGAGAGGGAATGAATCGGATAGTACAGCAAGCCGGTATTGGGTTGATTTTCAACCACACTGATGCTTGCCATGAGGTGTGCCACAATCCTGTGGGAGGAGGCAGTGTCCATGGAAGGACAGGCAGACCCACTGGGGGGCACCAGTGTCTGAGGACACACACCTGCTTGGGGCACATGCACCCCTCCCACCACCACAAAGCCCTGCCTCTCAGGGACCTCAGGTAGACAGCCAGCCCTTCAGGAGCCCCAAGCATGTCCGAGGTCCAGAGTGCTGCTTTGTGGGTGTAGGACAAGGTCTCCTGGTATTGCCAGCGTCCCATGTGAAGGCATCAACGGGTCCTGGGGTAGTCGCCGTGTTGGCACAGGCGACGGGAAGATGGGGCAGCAGAATGTAAAGAGACACCAGTACAGAGAAATGCCAGAGTCTCTGATGTTAAAGAGATCACACTCCCCTGGGAGTCTGGCCTTGAGACCACACGCAGGTCTGAACAGAATGTCCTCTGAGCTGGGCCACAAATTGGGCCCCAAACTGGACCATAAGCTGAAATTTGGCGGAACCTAAAGTAGTTCCCTCCAGCCTCATGGAAAGCAAGGCATTTCTTTTTTCCAGTTCAGCCCATGCATGAGGCATGCCATGCTCACTGTCTAGCACATCGGTGAGGATAGGTCAGGTTCTGCTGCAGTGACAAGCGATCCTCAAGTCTCAGACCCTTGAACAATGTGAGGCCACTTCTCACGCATGCCCCATATCCCCTCTAGTCGCTCTGGGACCAACCTTCAGAGAGTAGCACCAGCATCCCCAAGGCTCTGCCAAAGAGGGAGGAGAGCCTACGAAGCCCTCGTACTGGCCATTAAGTGCTCAGCCCAGAAGTGATACCTGCTATTTCCACTCATGACTTATAGCCCAGAACGATGTCACATGAGCCTCCTCAACACCAACATTGGGGGTAGGAAGTGAAATTCTACCATGTACTTTGGAGACAGGCACTCATGACCACATAGCATCCCTCCAGATGGTCAGGATTTTACTCCAAATTCACCCCAACTCCCAGATACCAGGCTACCCAGAGTAGCAATACATGATCACTGTTAAATCAAAATTCAATGCAACCATCACGCAGCAGGGAACCCTAAAGCCAGCAATGACTGCACTGAATCTTGATGTAGACACAGTCATTTTTTTGGATGCTTTGTTACAAATTAATTTTTTTAATTTCTTCTTTTAATTTAAATTCAATTAACATATAGTGTATTATTAGTTTCAGAGGTAGAGATCAGTGATTCATCAGTCTTATATAACACCCAGTGGTCATTATATCATGTGCCCTCCTTAATGCCCAGCACCCAGTTACCCCGTCCCCACAGCCACCTCCCCTCCAGCAACCCTCCATTTGTTTCCTAGAGTTAGAAGCGTCTTATGGTTTGTCTCCCTCTCTGATTTTTTCTTAATTTTCTCTCTCTGCCCCTATGATCCTCTGTTTTGATTCTTAAATTCCTCATATCAGTGAGATCATATGATAATTTTCTTTCTCTGACTTATTTCGCTCAGCATAATACCCTCTAGTTCCATCCACATTGTTGCAAATGGCGAGATTTCAATTTTTGATGGCTGCATAGTATTCCTGTGTGTGTGTGTATATAAAACATCTTTATCCATTCACCTGTTGATGGACATCAGGGCCCTTTCCATAGTTTAACTGTTGCGGACCTTGCTGCTCTAAACATTGGGGTACATGTGCCCCTTCAGATCACTACATTTGTATCTTCGGGGTAAATACCCAGCAGTGTGATTGCTGGGTCATAGGACAGCTCTATTTTCAACTTTTTGAGGAACCTCCATGCTGTTTCCCCGAGTGGCTGCACCAGCTTGCATTCCCACCAACAGTGTAGGAGGGTTCCCCTTTCTCCGCATCCTTGCCAGCATCTGTTGTTTCCTGACTTGTTAATTTTAGCCATTCTGACTGGTGTGAGGTGGGATCTCACTGTGGTTTTGATTTGAAATACCCTGATGGCGAATGACATTGAACATTGTTTCATGTGTCTGTTGGCCATCTGTATATCTTCTTTGGAGAAATGTCTGTTCGTGTCTTCTGCCCATTTCTTGACTGGATTATTTGTTTTTGGGTGTTGAGTTTGATAAGTTACATATAGACTTTGGACACTAGCCCTTTATCTGATACGTCATTTGTAAATATCTTCGCCCATTCTGTCAGTTGTCTTTTTGGTTTTGTCGACTATTTCCTTTGTTGTGCAGAAGCTTTTTATATTGGTGAAACCCTAATAATTCTTTTTTGCCTGTTTCCCTTGTCTTTGGACACGTGTCTAGCAAGAACTTCCTGAAGCTGAGGTCACAGAGGTTGCTGCCTGTGTTCTACTCTAGTATTTTGATGGATTCCTGTCTCACATGGAGGTCTTTCATCCATTTAGAGTTTATCTTTGTGTGTGGTGTAAGAGAATGGTCGAGTTTCATTCTTCTGTCCATATTTTCCCAGCACCATTTATTGAAGAGGCTGTCTTTTTTCCATTGGACATTCTTTCCTGCTTTGTCAAAGATTAGTTGACCATAGAGCTGAGGGTCCATTTCTGGGCTCTCTATTCTGTTCCATGGATCTATGTGTCTGTTTTTGTGCCAGGACCATGCTGTCTTGATGATGACAGCTTGGTAGTAGAGCTTGAAGTCTGGAATTGTGATGCCGCCGACTTTGGTTTTCTTTTTCAACACTCCTCTGGCTATTTGGGGTCTTTTCTGCTTCCATACAAATTTTAGGATTATTTGTTCCAGTTCTGTGAAAAAGGTTGATGGGATTTTGGTAAGGATTGCATTAAATGTGTAGATTGCTCTAGGTAGCATAGACATTTTCACAATATTTGTTCTTCCAATCCAGGAGCATGGAACATTTTTCCATTTCTTTGTGTCATCCTCAGTTTCTTTCATGAGTATTCTACAGTTTTTAGGATACAAATCCTTTTCCTCTTTGGTTAGGTTTATTCCTGGGTATCTTATGGGTTTTGGTGCAATTGTAAACAGGACTAATTCCTTAATTTCTCTTTCTTCTGTCTTGCTGTTGCTGTATAGAAATGCAACTGATTTCTGTGCATTGATTTTACATCCTGACACTCTCCTGAATTCCTGGATGAGTTCTAGAAGCTTTGGGGTGGAGTCTTTGGGGCTTTCCACACAGCGTGTCCTGCCATCTATGATTGACCCAGTCAGCGATGAGGCTGTGTCTCAGGCCTCTGCTTCATGTTCCTGAGCCAGGAGCATGAAGTCGAGCTCCCACGTGGTAACAATTTCTCCTCCTGCAGGTCCCTCTTGGAGGCCTCATGAGGCGCGGCTGTGCCAGCCACATTCTCACTCCGTAACTGACCTCCAGAAACCCACTGGCAGTTTGGACCCATTCTGAAGACAAATTAGGGTGCTAATGATACCCAGAAACCCAGCTTCAATCCTATCCCCCCCGCCCGACTTGGGCCACCAATCTGACCTCTCGTGGCCCCACAGAGCCAGCAGATATGTGTGTGAAATCCATTTATTAGCCAAGGACGCCCCTCACCGACGCCCCCCTATGACGGCTGCTGGGCCCACAGCCCATTACCCCTGCAGGTGTTGCGGGTTCGCAGTGCGCTGAGGATCTGCGCTGAGGGGGTTGGGGGGCCAGGAGAGTCCAAGTCTGCAGGCCAAGCCACTAGCTGCCTTCCCCAGGAAGGTTCCAGTGGGTCAGGGAAAGGAGAGGTAGTGCCAGGATGAGAATGTGCTCGTGGGAGGGAGGCAGAGGGTGAGTGTGCATGTGTACGTGTGTGAGAGGGGTGTGGAAGGGGTGCGCTGCCTGTGTGCCTGTGTGTGAAGGGACGTGTGCATGTGCACATGCGTTTACGTGTGTGCGGTGCAAGTGTGCATGTGTGTGAGGGGTGCATGTGTGTGTGGGTGTATGTGTGTGCATGTGTGGGGTGTGCATGTGAGGGGGTGTGTGTGCACACATGCATGTAAGGGGTGCTTGTGTGTGTGCATGTGTGCGTGTTTGTGTGCAGTTGTATGCGTGTAAGTGTGTGAGAGGTGTGTGTGGGAGGTGCATATGTGTGCATGTGGGGGTGGGGGTGCTTCATGTGTGAGGGTGTGTGTGTGTGTGTAAGGGGTACGTGTGTGCGTGTGTGCATGTGTATGTATGTGCAGGATGGGGGTGTGCCTCAGAGCCGGAAGTGACCACCCGGGAGCAGGGCGGGCGGGCTGGGTGGCCAGGACCCAGTGCCGGCAGCAAGGCCCTGGGCCACGCCCCTGCGTCCATGCAGGAAGCAAACATGGGCATCCCCAGCATGGGACCTCCATTGTGAGGGACCAGGCTGCACCTTCACCTTTGCTGGGGGGCGTGCATCCAGGTGGCTGATGGCTGGTGGGGTGAGGACGGTGGGGACCTGCCCATGTTTCAGGCCCGGCGGGGTGGGGGTGGGGAACAGAAGGTCTTCGTGCAGGGTCCCTGCGGCTGGCAGCCCGTGCAGGGACATGACCTTGGGTCCATGCATTATCAAAGAGCACCGGCACCTCTGAGGAGGAAGCAGCACATCAGGGACCTGAAATCACCGTCCTCGGCAGAGACATCTTTGATCTCCCTCTCTGCTAGAGGGAGAATTAGCTCAAAGCTCACAGAGAACATTTTGGCCGGAAAAAGGCCGCTACTGGATGCTCTTCCCTCTGTCAGAGAAAAAATAGTCATCAAAATGGCTTTTCATTTCCACCGACTCTGGCCTGGCCTCCCTCATCTGCGTCCCTTGAAAGGTTTCGGATCACCCAGCAGCCCTGAAGGTCCACCATGGTCTGGGGCCGTGGTTCCCGCAGGTTCACTGCTCAGGCTCCATGAGGTCCTGTCCAGCTCACTGAGACCCCGTACCTTTGGGGGGCAAACAGCGCATGGGGCAGCCCCACCACACGTGAGCTCCAGGCATCAGGCCGCCAGCCACCCACAGCTCCCAGGACAGAACAGGCCCAGGGGAGCGCATGGACAGTGTCCCCCCACCACAGACCGCCCGGCCTGTACCTTCACCAGCAGACGGACACACCTGAGCACTGGGCGGGTTCCTTCTCCCGGGGACCAGACCGCAGCCTGGCCCCACGCCGGTGCCGTGGTTACCGCCGAGGCAACCAGCCGCGGGACGTCCACACAATAAGACCTGTGTTTTTCAGCTTTATGGGATCTAACTGACAAATAAAAATTGTAGACACTTAGGATGCATGATGTGACGATTTGATACTTCTTGAGCCTGTCACTGAAGTTACGGTGCTTCTCCCTGGTTACGGTTTTGTGTGTGTGGTGAGAATAATTCAAGTCCCCAGAACGTCTCTGGGGAAGTATGTCCCACCCAGCCCCTGCCCTCCCGCCGCCAGCCCCCAGCCCCCGGCCCCACTTCTGTGCTTCTGGGAGCTCGGCCTTTCAGACGGCACATGCAAGGTCTTGCAGGGCTGGTCTGTCTGGATCTGGCTTACCCCACTGAGCATCCCGTCTTTCGGTGGACCCGTGTGGTGGCAGAGGACAGCACTTCCTCCTTTGTTAAAGTCGAACAATGCTGTGCCATGTCCCCCCCACACACGTTCTCTGTGGTGCGGTTTTTTTTCCCCCGCTCCATAGGAACACACAGAAACTCATCGGGAAGGACATGTGTCCGATGGCTCACACAGGGGTGTGGGGCAGGGGGACGGCAGGTGTCTGTTTGTGGGAACCACCCCTCATTCAGCCTCACTCCAGGGTCCAGGCTCTGGCTGGCACTGAGCGGCCCCATCAGATTCGCATTACCCTGGCAGCTACGACTCACTTACACCTGGCCCTGGTCAAGCTATGAGGTCTGGTCAGAGCTAACCCATCATTTTCGTTTGAGTGACAGGACAGAGGGATTCAGGGGCTGAGCTGTGACCGTGGAGCTGTTGGCCATGAGGTCAGCGTTATTGAACCAACAGTGTAGATTAAAAACATGTCTTGAAACAAACACACATTAAACAAAATTATGTGTCCATTAAATTGATGGAAATTGATGTGACCAAAAGCTAATAGGAATCTAATCCTGCTTTTCCCCTAGGAGCAACAATTTAGTATCCACTAAATAAGTACTTGCAGTGACTTTACAGAGTATCGCTACTGAGGATAAAGATACTGCCCCCCCCAACACACACACAGTGGCAGACTGTGAGGACATCGCATAAGCCCCTGGATCCAGCTTTGCCTGAGGCTGCATCTGTCACACAAGCTCCACTACAGAAATCAACATGCTTCCTGTTTGGGTTAAGCTTGTGTGGGCTGGGTCTCTGCTGCTTGCTAACAGAATCTCCCTTAATGGCCCAAAACCTCACTGGCCGTGCTCCCAGCAAGTGGCTTTTTTGTTCTAAGCTGTGGTCCCCGTGGATGTCACAAAAGGACGTTGACTTCCCAAGGACTCTTTCCAAGCTGGCAGCAGGAAAGCTCAGCACTGTCGGGGAGGCTGGGGAACAGTGAGCAGCAGGAGTGGGGCTCGGATGCAGGCAACCCCCATACCTACAACGGACATTCCTCTCCCCCACCCCGGCTTTCTCGTCGAACTCCCCAAAGACAGGCCACGAAGCAAAGCCACCACACGGACAGATTTATGACAGCCATCGGTATACACGAGTGTACCTGCAGGCAAGGAGCCTCACCACCGCCTTCCCATTTTATTTAGTACGAAGGAGCAAGCTGTTCCCAAACCACATTTACACATCCCTCGTAAATCAGACCTTGTGGAGTGCCTCCCGGGACGGGTGGCTCCGGGAACCGGGGTGGGGAGACCCTGTGCAGGGCGCAGGGCTCCACGCCTGCTCCGTGGTGCATCCTGGAACCCATCATGGGCCCCAGGGGTGGGCAGACAGAGGAAAGGAAAAGTGCAGCCTCTGGGCTCCTCGGGACTGAGCTCCCACTGCCCATCTCTCTGCCTGATGCGGGAAGCGTTTACACCTGAATGTCTGGAAGAGAACCCAGTGGGTGCCACCATCTGCACCCCTGCCTGCTGGGGTGTCTCTGACCCGAGGGACCGCTGCCCGGTTCTTACACAACTCGCTCCGCACTGTGCACGTCCCAGCCCTGATGTCATCGCCCCCCAGGCCGCACACGCCCCGACCTAGGCCCCCCACGCCCAGCCCCTGACGGTCCTCGTCACCCAAGAGCAGGCGCCATGGGGCTCCTGGGTTTCGGCGCTGGTGCCCTGCCTCAGTTCTGACATGGCTCCCGGGAAGGGACGGCACCTGCACTTGGGGGAAGCGGAACAAACGCTTGCCTCCCGTTTCCAGGGCCCGGAGGGCCGGGGAGCTGCGCGCGTTTTCCACGGAGGAGCCTGTGCACGAGGCTGCGCACCGCCCTGCGCCGAGGGCAGGCGGCAGAGACCGGACCCCAGCAACGTCCCCGCAGCCGCTGCGGACTTCGAGGGTGGACGCTTACCTCTGGGAAGTTGCTCCTTCCAGGCTGGAGTTCCGGGGTGTCTGCACACGCAGATCCGGAAAGCAGGGGCTGGCGCTGGCCGGGCGAGCTCCCGAGAGACGAGGTGAGCCCAGCTGCCTCTAATAAGACCTCAGATGGGGCTGGGTTGGCAGAGAAGGGCATGCTGGGAAGGACGGCGGGGGCGGACGGGGGTGGGTGCAGGCGGCGGGGGCAGCGGCCAGGCTCGGAGCTCCCGGGGACACCTGGCCTCCTGCGCTGTCCCAACTCCACGAATTCATTTTTCGGGGAACTCACCGCTCTTTTGTGCTGGCAAAGAAGACATTTCTGCAGCTCTTCCCTCCCCTCACCTGATGGGATGTGTTTTGGCCAAAGCGGCCTCACCTGGTCCCCGCCCCACAGCCCGCACACCTGCACGTACACGTGCACGCTCCCGGGGCACCAGGGATGCCTCAGGCGACCGTTCCTGGACCTGCCAACTCGGGTCCCGTGTCCCAGGCTCCGCCGAAGGGGACTGGTGCCACGGTGTGGCTCTCACAGAGTCGGGCGCCTCCGGGCCAACCGCGAACAGGCTTCCGGGGTAAATAAAGACGGAAGACGGGAGGCTTCGGGCTGCCCGGAGCCGCTCCGCGTCTCCAGGCTTGTCTGCAGACAGGGGGTCCCGAGGAGGTGGGGAAATGGGGGCCGGGGCCCAGGAGAGCCTTCACCGCTGGCACACACCACAAGCCTCCTCAGTGCACCCCCCCAGACAGCGGCCAGGCCTTGGGATGTAGGGACACCACCTGCACGCTGTTTTAAACAAACCAACTGGAATAACCTGTAACAACCTCATTTTCTTTCTTTTTTTTTTTTTTTAACAACCTCATTTTCAAAAATAAATCCGTGCCGGCGTCAAGGCCTTCTGGGGCCGGGAGCGTGGGCTATTCAAATCCTGCGAGCTCTGGCCTGGGCCTTTGCCAGCCCTCACGACTGTATAATTTAATCTAATTGATCAATTAAATCCGAATAATTTTTAAACAAGCTGCACTAACAGTTATATAATTTCAGCACGACATATAATTTTCTTAACGACTTTACCAAAGGAAATTGCTCACTGGGGTTTGCCGGGTGCCTTGTGGAAACCGCCGTCTCCCCGGAGGCCCACGGGTTTCTGGAGCAGGCAGTCCTCAGCACTCACGGCCCGGGGCGGAGGTCGTGACCCCCCCAGGGCGGAGGCAGCCTCCGATCAGTCTGACTCAGTGGTCCCTCTGGGTCATTCTCGGTGGCATGTGCTGGGATGGGTTGGTCACCTGACTGCGTGGAGATCTGGCGGTTTTCCCCCTCTGGTCGGTGGAATTACGGATCTGCTGGCTATCTCCCGGGCTAGGCGGAACCCCAGGCCCGCAGGAATTATTTCCATGTGCTCACCGGTGGCCAGTCGGTTCTGGCCTCGGCTGAGCTCCCAGTGAAGCTACCGTCAGCTGCGGTCAGTCGTCAGTGCGGCTCCCTCATGTCTGTGGCCTCGGCCCCCCGTAGCAGACGCGTGTTCTGTGGGTGCTCGCGGACAGCGAGGGAGGTGCGGAGACGCACACGGGGCTCCCAGCTCTGTCGGCACCGAGGTGGCTCCTGCCCCAGCCGCCAGGTCCTGCATCTGAGGGGGAATCGCAACATGCCAGGCCACGGCCTGGAGTGCGGGGACCATGCCTCCGTCCCCAGGGCCACCAATCTACACAAGGTTCCCTGGTGGCAGGGGGCAGACCGATCCAGAAGGACGTGAGCAGGGATGGGGGTTACTGGGAAGACCTGAGCAAGATAGATGAGGGCGTATGGAACCGAGCTTGGACAAAGGCCAGGAGCATCTGCGCTACGAGTTGGGGAGACGACGGGGACGGAGGGACAGTGGCTTCAGGTTCTGCTTCCCTCCAGTTGCAGAAGCATCACCTTTTTCAGGCTCCAAGCGCTCTGCACAGGAGCCAGATCCTAAGAAGAAAGAGGCTGATCGGCTTCTCTGTGGAGGGCAGGAAACAGTGTCGACCGGCCCCTCCAAGACCTCATACCCTGGGAAGCAATGACCCCAGAAGAGAAGAGGGTGTAGCATTGCACATCAGTGATACATCATTGAAAAGAGACAGACCCAGAGACAGAGACAGAGAAAGAGACAGAGTCAGAGAGAAAGAGAGAGACCGAGAGGGACACAAACGGAGACAGAGCTAGAGACAGAGGCACAGAGACAGAGAGGAGGGGCTCAGTCCCCAGGAGCAGAGGAATGGGTATCATCGCACAAACGATGAAGCCCCATGTGAAGCCGTGGGCACCAGCCACCCAGACCCCCTCACTGTCTGTGTCTCCTGCACGTGTGTTCGCAGGTGAGCACACCGTCGGGTTCCCTCCAGCACGCAGAGAAGGCAGTTGTGTGTGTGGAGGGGAGAGAAGCCCCATCGGGTGCCTCCTGCCCAGCCCCTAGCTGTGTCTGGAGGTGCCTGCCTGGGAGACCCCACACCCCATTCTGGGGTGGGGACAGCTGGGGCCACCACGGCACATGTCTGCCTGGCTGCCCTCGCCAGCGCCGCGCACGGACGGCTGGCACACAGACGCGTGCTGAATGCTGGACGTCTGAGGCCCGGGCTCCTCCTGAGGTTGGGGGCAGAGTCCGTGCCCTCCTCCCTCCAGCTGCTGCTGGCTGGCAATCCCCCGGGCTTCCTGGCTTTTAGAGGCAAAGGAGAGGCCACCCCAATTTCTGCCCTGTCTTTATGCAGCCTTCTCCCTACATGTTTGTCTGTGATCAAATCTCCCCTTTTCATAAGGACACAGTCCTGTGAATTTGGGCCCACTCCCATTTTAACTTGACTGATTACGTCAGCAAGGACTCACAGTGAGGTCATATTCTGAGGTCATGGGGGGGTTGGGATGTCAGCATCCGATTCAACGGGACCCGTAACAGCCACCTAAGAGAGTGTCGGGCAGATCACATAAGCTCTCCGGGGCCCCCTTCTTCTCTGAGGAATATCAGGGCTGTTCCAGCGGAGGCTACTCGGGGGTTCGGGAGTAAACCCCCCTAAAGGAGAACAGTAGGGCCCAGCGGAGGAGCTCAGGGCCTGCTGGCCATCACGGTCTCCAGCCGGTTCGAGGACCAGCCTCGCAGCTCCCAGCACTTGCAGATAAACCCCAGCACCTCTGGGCTCTACCTCCCGCCCCTGTCCCTCCGGTCACCTGGTGGCCAAGGCCAGGGGAGGTGGCATCACTCC